>NC_080072.1:76780541-77085151 GCF_949987535.1 Balaenoptera acutorostrata
ATGTAGTATCCTTCTTTGCTTCTTGTTAACAGTCTTTGTTTTAAAGTCTGTTTTGTCTGATATAAATATTACTATCCAATCTTTCTTTTCATTTCCATTTGCAGGAAATACCTTCTTCCATCCCTTCACTTTCATTCTATGTGTATGTCTTTATTTTTATTTTAATTGGAGTATAATTACTTTACAATGTTGTGTTAGTTTCTGCTGTACAACAAAGTGAATCAGCTATATGTATAAATATATCCCCTCCCTCTTGGACCTCCCTCCCACCTCCCATCACACCCATCTAAGTCATCACAGAGCACCGAGCTGAGCTCCCTGTGATATACAGCAGGTTCCCACTACCTATCTATTTTACACATGGTAGTGTATATATGTCAATCCTAATCTCCCAATTAATCCCACACTCCCCTTCATCCTCTGTTTCCCCCTGTCCATTCTCTACATCTGCTTCTCTATTCCTGCCCTGTAAATGGGTTCATCTGCACAATTTTTGTACATTCCACATATATGCGTTAATATATGATATTTGTTTTTCTCTTTCTGACTTACTTCACTCTGTATGACAATCTCTAGGTCCATCCATGTCTCTGCAAATGGGACTATTTTGTTCCTTTTAATCGTTGAGTATTATTCCATTGTATATACGTACCACATCGTCTTTATCCATTCTTCTGTTGATGGATATTTAGGTTGTTTCATGTCCTGGCTATTGCAAAGAGTGCTGCAATGAACATAAGGGTACATGTGTCTTTTTGAATTGTGGTTTTCTCAGGGTATATGCCCAGTAGTGGGATTGCTGGGTCGCATGGTAGTTCTATTTTTAGTTTTTTAAGGAACCTCCATAATGTTCTCTATAGTGGTTGTATCAATTTACATTCCCACCACCAATGCAACAGGGTTCCCTTTTATCCACACCCTCTCCAGCATTTACTGTTTGTAGATTTTTGATGATGGCCATTCTGACTGGTGTGAGGTGATACCTCATTGTAGTTTTGATTTGCATTTCTCTAAATACAAAGAATCATAAGAGACTACTACAAGGAACTATTTGCCAATAAAATGGAAAACCTGGAAGAAATGGGCAAATTCTTAGAAAGGTACAAACTTCCAAGACTGACCCAGGAAGAAATAGAAAATATAAACAGACCAATCACAAGTAATGAGATTGAAACTGTGATTAAAAATCTTCCAACAAACAAAAGTCCAGGACCAGATAGCTTCACAGGTGAATTCTATCAAACATTTAGAGAAGAGATAACACCTAGCCTTCTCAAGCCCTTCCAAAATATTGCAGAGAGAGAAACACTTCCAGGCTTGTTCCACAAGGACACCATCATCCTGATACCAAAACCAGACAAAGATATCACAAAAAGAAAACTACAGACCAATATCACTGATGAACATAGACACAAAAATCCTCAACAAAATACTAGCAAACAGAATCCAACAACACATTAAAAGAATCATACACCATGATCAAGTGGGATTTATCCCAGGATTCTTCAATATATGCAAATCAATCAATGTGATACACCACATTAACAAATTAAAGAATAAAAACAATATGATCATCTCAATAGATGCAGAAAAAGCTTTTGACAAAATTCAGTGCCAATTTATGATTAAAACACACCCTAGAAAGTGGGCATAGAGGGAACATACCTCAACATAATAAAGGCCATGTACGACAAACGCACAGTGAACTTCATTCTCAGTGGTGAAAAACTGAAAGCATTTCCTCAAGATCAGGAACAATACAAAAATATCCACTCTCACAAGTATTTTTCAACTTTTTTTGGGGGGTCCTAGCCACAGAAATCAGAGAAGAAAAAGAAACAAAAGGAATACAAATTGGAAAAAAAAGAAGTAAAACTGTCACTTTTTGTGGATGACATGATACTATACATAGAAAATCCTAAAGATGACACCAGAAAACTACTAGAGCTAACAATGAATTTGGTGAAATTTCAGGATATAAAATTAATGCACAGAAATCTCTTACATTCTTATACACTAACAACAAATATCAGAAAGAAAAATTAAGGAAACAATCCCATTTAGAATTGCAAAAAAATGAATACAATACCTAGGAATAAACCTACCTAAGTAGGCAAAATACCTGTACTCGGAAAACTATAAAACACTGATGAAAAGAATCAAAGATTACACAAACAGTTGGAGAGATATACCATGTTCTTGGATTGGAGGAATCAGTAGTGTCAAAATGACTATACTACCCAAAGTAACCTACAGATTCAATGAAATCCCTATCAAATTAACGAAAGCATTTTTCATAGAATTAGAACAAAAAATTTTACAGTTTGTATGGAAACACAAAAGACCCTGAGTAGCCAAAGCAATCTTGAGAAAGAAATACGGAGTTGAAGGAATCAGACTCCCTGACTTCAGACTATACAACAAAGCCACAGTAATCAAGACAGTATTGTACTGGCACAAAAACAGAAATGAAGATCAATGTTACAGGATAGAAAGCCCAGAGATAAAGCCACACACCTATGGTCACCTAGTCTATGACAAAGGTTGCAAGAATATACAATGGAGAAAAGACAATCTCTTCAATTATTGGAATGGGACAGCTACATGTTAAAGAATGAAATTTGAACACTCCATAACATCTACACAAAAATAAACTCAAAATGAATTAAAGACCTAAATGTAAGACCGACCACTATAAAACTCTTGGAGGAAAACATAGGTAAAACACTCTTTGACATAAATCACAGCAAGATCTTTTTCACCCACTGCCTAGAGTAATGAAAATAAAAACAAAAATAAACAAATGGGACCTTTTAAAAGCTTTAGCACAGCAAAGGAAACCATAAACAAGATGAAAAGACAGCCCTCTGAATGGGAGAAAACATTTGCAAATGAAGCAACTGACAAGGGATTAATCTCCAAAATATACAAACAGCTCAGGCAGCTCAATATCAATAAAACAAACAACCCAATCAAAAAATAGGTGGAAGACCTAAATAAACATTTCACCAAAGAAGACATACAGATGGCCAAGAGTCACATGAAAAGGTGTGTGTGTCTTTAGATCTGAAGTGAGTCTCTTATATGCAGGATATAAATGGGTCTTGTTTCTGTATTCATTCTGCCGCTCTGTGTCTTTAGATTGGAGCTTCTATTCCATTTATATTTAAAGTAATTATTAATAGATATGTAATTATTGCCACTTTATTCATTGTTTGAGGGATTTTTGTAGTTCTTTTTTCTTCCTGTTTTCTTCTTTTGCTCTCTTCCTTTGTGATTTGAAGACTATCTTTAGTGTTATGTTTAGATTTCTTAATTTTTTTGTGTGTAACTATTATAGATTTTTGGGTTTTAGTTACAGTTCAATGATTGAGAATTGAACACTTTCCCTTGTGGTGTTCAATAAGACAGTCCTTTCAGGTGTGCAATAAGACAAAAACATTTACTACATCGTGCCTATTTGGACGTATATGAAATTCTTAGCTAGTGCATTCAAGAAAAGGAATGTATTTTTTAGAAAGGAAGAAGTACAGCTCTCTGTGTTTGTAAATGATGTAATTGCTTTCAATAAACCTTCTAAAGAATCTGGAAATAAAGAATAGAATTAATAATTGAATTTACAAATATAATGGGTACAGGGTCAACATACAATATTCAATTTTGTAACTTTATACTATCAAAAAAGCAATTGAAAAAAATTGTAAAAACAAAATATACAATTATACAGTAATACCAAATATAATTAATATTCACTTTTTCTGTATAGATAGATATTTATAGATAGATATAGATATATACACATGATAGAAGACAAATTTCCTTAATATTTAAGAACTCTTACAAATCAATAATAAATTGTCAGTAACTCAATTTTAAAAATGAGCAATATGTATGAACCAACATATCACATAATGAGATACATGAATTACCACCAAGCACATTACAAGATGTTATAATGAAAATCTATTCCCACTTAGAGGCTTGTGTTTATATATTTCAAAAAAAAATCTGATGAACTCAAGTGTTGAAAAAATATAGAAGACAACTTGAATTTTACTATATTATTCGTGGAATTGTAAAATGAAACAGGCACTTTGGAATTTGAGGGTATCATCTAAAATTAATATTTGAATAAACCTATAAAAATTTTGACTGTGTATGTATAAATGCATGATGATAACAATAACATCAAAGGTAGCAGGATAATTGGATCTAAAGTGTCTGAGGTCCTTAGCACTGTGCAGGAGAGTTAAAGTACTTTTTAGTATATTTTAATATGTCAGGAATGCATGTTGTATACTCACATCTAACAAACTAAGAATGAAATTAAATAATAAAATAATCATTAGTAGAAAAAAAGGAAGAAAGGAGAAAACACAAAAAAAACAAATAGTAAGGCAACAGTAAATTAGTAATCCCATTAAAATAAGAGGACAAAATAATCCAAATAAATGACAAAGGTTGTCTGACTTGATGATAAAACAAAAGCTGATTATGCACTGATTATTTTTTGACTATATACTGATTTTTATGTAAGAAGTTTTATATATACAGAAAGAGTATTTGAAATGATAGAATCTATACAAGCATTAAAAACAGGAGACTAGCTGTAGTTAAATTACCATCAGACAAAGTAGTCTTTAAGGCAAGAAGTATTATATTGCAGAAAAAGAGTAATATTAAATAACAATAACGGGGTCAAACTGTAAGAAAAATATCAAAACTTAAATGTATATTCATACAAAATAACTTCAAATAATATAAGGAGTTGGTCAACAGAATTAAAAGAAGGACTAGGTAAACTCAAAAACACATTTAGAGGATATAATATACCTCTCATTAGCTAATAGGATAAATAGACAAAAATAAGTAGAAGATATAAACAGTTAACAAACTTGGCTGGATTTACCTAAATAAAACACTACACTTAACAGCTACAGAGTATATTGTCTTTTCAAGTACCCATGGAATATTTAAGGAATTAGCATTTTATTCTAATCACACAGCAATTAAAACAGATTGGATTATAAATCAAAATTTGAAAATTAAAAAAATTTAGAAGGTAAAAGAAGTGGCTATTTTCATGGTCTTCCAAACAAAGTGTTTTTAAATAGGACAAACCCACAAAAATTATCAAGAAGAAAAAATCTATTTATTATTAAAATTAAAAACTTATACCTCAGTGTTGATCTATAAGTCAGAGTACCTTGTGTAATAATCTCCACCATGTAAATGTCTTTATTGTTTTAATGATGGTCAGTTTTGGCTACTTAATCATCAAGTTAGGCCTGCACTATGTAAATCCTTTTCTTTTTCTCTGTTGACAAAATCAAAGTAAGAAAGAATTGTTTGCAAAAAATCTAATGTTATTATTGCCTCATATAGACACAGCTAAGTACATTTCCTTTAGTTTTTTTTTTTAATGATCTATTGCATGTATTAGAAAAAGAGCAAACATTTTGACCATGACAATAAACTACAAAATTTAGCTATAGTATTTGTCCCCAAAGTGAGACTGTCATGCTGATCTATAAGGAACAATGATGAATAAGTCCTTTATCTCTTCCTGTACGTCACTGTATGAACTTGCATGGTACAAGCAGCCAGACCACCCATTAACAGCACTTGTATTAATAGTTCCTGCTTACATAAGGGTACTTCATTTATCAACTTCATTGACTGCAGCAAAGCACTTATGCCACTGGCAATGGCTGGCTCAGCCAAGGGGCAAAGAAATAGCAACTGCAGGAAAGTCACTGAAAGTATGGGCCCTGCTTGAATCAGCCGACTTAGAGACGTCCTTAATTGTTTAGCTGAACAAAAAGAATTGTTGAGTCAAAAGTCCTAAAGTATTTTTTCTCATAAACTAGTATTCGTAATGATGGCAGTAATTATAATTATATGGGTGGAGAAAAATGATTAAGTGTTTTATTGGTTTTCTGCATCCTATTATAATTCAACAGAATTCTTTGAATATCCTCAGAATTTTGATGCTAATATTTATTTATATAATCAAGGCAGAGGGGGAAATTTGTTCCATGTGGTTTAAAAGATTTCCCTGAAAAATTTTATGTCAACTCAAAAATTATTTGATCATCAAGATTTGGATTCGATTTATTGTGTTGAGTACTATGTTGCCCTGATGCTTTCTTAGACATCACATGATAAATGAAGATAAGATGCTCATTAGTTCAGTATAATTCGTAGAAAGGCAATTTAATCTACTGAAACACTTATGTTACAGGATATAATTTAAAAATAAACTCACATATTATTAATTTAGGAATATAGATGGACTTCAATATATCAATCCCATTAAATAGGAAAAAATTCTACCTTAGTGGTTTTGAGAAATTTGAAATTATTTTTGTCGTTGTTTAGTAGATTAGTCAAAGCTAAGCTTATTTGTCCACTGTTCACATTTCTAGCAATTTCCAATTAGAAAGATCTGACTAGGTTTTAATAAGCATATTGGTATTAGGTTTGAGTCTTCCCACTTCTCATGGAAATAAGGAGAACCTGAACAAAAACAAACACATGTGTTTAGTGAAATAAAGAAAGAAAACACAGACTCCAAATTGTATAAATGTTGTTAATAATACTTATACCAACAGAATCAGGCAAAAGTCCCAAGTGAAAAAAGCATAAATACCACAATTCATAGGACAGTTTTACTGGATACCTTTGGAAATCTATGTCCTAAAAATACAGAAGTCAACTTCTTTCTGAGAGCTGATGATGTATTAAAAAAAATTCCATGCCTTAGACCACAAAGAAATTCTCAATAAATTTCAAAAAGTAGAAATAATACAGAGTTCTCTGATAATAGTGTAATAAAATATCTAATTAATAACAAAATCAGATAGCAAACAAACTAATATACAAACAAATGGACAAAATAAGATACATTTGGAAATTAAACACTGTTAACTCCTAAGTAAAATTTCAGATTTCCTAAGAAAGAACAATCTTGAAAACATTATATACCACAACCTATGGGATAAATGCCTTTGCAAAGCAGCATGCAGAAGAAAAATCACTCCTGTCACTTTTTAAAATAGTAATAGTAAATGAACTAAGCAATGAATTAAAGTTTTAAAAAATGCACTAAATAAACAGGAGCAAAATACAATTAATAGGATCTGAATTAATAAATTTTCAGGTATTTTAATACCTAGTCACATTAAAAAAATCTTTTTAATATTTGCAATGACCTGCTTTGTGTACCTTTCAAACACATTTATAAACACAGGATAGAATTATCTCTTTTAAAGTGAGAGTTTATTATTTGATATGGGTGAGACCTTCAAATATGGACAAATATAGTAGTTGCCTTTTGTCTTTATTGTTTCTAACTTTATTTTTATAATTATTCCCTAACATGCATATTCACAAATTATATTAATTGAAAAAATAAAACCCTTAGAGATATTAAACTTGTTCCCATACTTCAATCAACCCCAAATTATGTCTGATCCCCAGACCTAATTTGTCCTTTACTGGCTGGTATGGATTTAAAAATTCAAATATGATCCTATACTCCTTCAGAATTAGGAGATCAAATGTTGATGCTCCTGCCTTTTTGTATTACCAACAAAGGGCATTGTTCTGAGTTGTCCCTTCACCAAACCCAGAAAGTGCTCAGGAGATTCTTTCCTCTGTTAGAGAGGCTACGGCAGTCAAGGCCTCATCACTGGGGTCAGTGACAAACAGAGGACACTTTTGTCTACCTTCTTCATTGCCATCACTGTCACCCTCACCTTCTCCATATTGACATCCATCCATGCCACGGACACTATTGCCATCTGGCATTGCTTCCCTACCTTCTTTGCTTTTAGGTCATGTCATTGACCTTAAAAGGACTGCCATTATCTCCTATTGGATGGAGACTTGAACTAGAACTAAAAGGAAAACAACAAAACGACTTCAGACAAACAATCTTTCCTTAGGGCATACACAAATCATTTCTAGCATTCTGCTCCATAAAAAATAAGCAGGCTCAAAATAGCGTAAGCTCATTTCTTATGTTGTTTTACCTCCTTGTTCCCCCCCCCCTCTCTGGGAGGGGCATCTGAAACAAGCACCTTAAATTTCTGAGAGAGTGAAATCTCATACTCCCTGTTTTGCAGTTTGGAGAATGCATTAGATCTCAAGTAAAATTAGAGTAACTCTGCTGCAGGTACTTTTTTCAATTTTCAATTTCCCATTCCAGTTATCTAAACTGCTTTTGAGAACAACATTTCATTTTCCTTAAGCCAGTGGTTTCCAGCCCTAAATATCATTAGAATCACTTGGGGAAGGGATTTATAAGAAATAGATGATTTAATTGGTAACTTGAATCTGTGGATACAGAAGTATATCTGTACATTGTTATTTATTTTTAACTCTAGGTGATTTGAGGAGCCATGAGAGATCTTCTGCACGATCACTCCTGTTTATAGCTCCAGAGAATAGGCATAGAGCCTACTCTTTATGGCACATAAAGCTAGGTTCTTTATGTGATGAAGATCCATGACAGATTTTATATAGGGGTCTCTAACCAAGCTCACTTGAAACAAAGTATGACTAAACAGCAAACCCTTTACTACATTACACTTATTAGAGGTGAAAATTAATGCATTCACACATTTATCCAATCGAATATTTTGGTGAATAAAGAGGATCATGAGTCCTTCATTGTAAATTCCATAAAGGCAAGAATGTGTCTGGTTTTCCTTGGTTTTCTCCATCAATACCCAGCTAGCAAGTTGCCTTGGCTCCATGAATGTGCAGAATAAAACAGTTATTAATATGAAAAACCAATAAATAAATGACATTTGTATCCCCAGCCTTAACCTCTCATTTGAGCTTCAGATTCATATACTCAACTGATTAGTTATTATTAAACAGAAATCTAGATTTCTCCTCAGAATATCTGACCACACCCTGTCTCACCTCACCTTCATTTTCAGAAAGTCTCTTGTTAGCAAACCACATTCTAACTTATCCAATTGCTAAGGCCACACATGTGTGAATCATCCTTGACCTCACTCTTTTCACCATCAATAACAAATCTTTTAACAAGTTTTGCTGGTTTATCTCCAAAATAAATCTGGAATGAATTTATCTTTTTCTATTTCTATTGCAATCACTCTGGTCGATGATTTCCTTGAACCTCTCTGGACTACTGAAATTACCTTATATGGGGCTTCCCAGCTTCCATGATTTCCCTCTCCTAGTCATGTGCCGTGCAAGAGCCAAAGCAATACTTTAAAAAAAAAACAACTTTATTGCGGTATAATTCTCATACTATTCATCCATTTAAAGTGTATATTTCAACTTATTTTTTTTAGCATATTCACGCATATGTGCAACCATCGCCACAAATTTGGAACTTTTTCATCATCTCAAAAAGAAACTGCATGCCTTTCAGCTATCACTTTTATATTCTCCCTTTCCCTACCACACCCTTAAGCAACCTCTAACTTACTTTCTCTCTATATAGATTTCCCTGATCTGGATATTCATATGAGTCATATCATGTAGTATGTGGTCTTTTAAGACTGGTTTCTTTTAATTAGCATAATGAATACAGATTCATGTTTTAGCAAGTATCAATACTTCATTCCATTTTATAGCTGAATCATATTCCATTGTATACGTAAACCATGTATTGTTTATCCATTTGTCCACTGATAGACATTTGGGTTGTTTCTACCTTTTGACTATTATGAATAATGTTGATATGAGCAGTCATATACAAGTTTCATGTATATGAGCATTCATATATATGTTTTCATTTCTCTTGAGTATATACCAAGAACTGGAATTACTTACGATATCATATGGTAACTCTATGTTTAATCATTTGAGCAACTGCCATACTGGTTTCCAAAACATTTGCACCAATTTACCTTCCTACCAGCAGTGTATGAATGTTCTAATTTTTCCACATCCTTACCAAAACTTGTTATTTTAATTTTTGATTCTAGTCATTCCAGTGAGTGTGAAGTAGCGTCTCATTGTGGTCTTGATTTGCATTCTCCTGATGACTAATGATGTCAAGCATCTTTTTATGTGCTTGTTGACAAGTTATATTTTTAATGCTTAGATCAGATGATGTCACTCCCCTTCCCTGTCATCACTGTATCTCCAGGACTTAAAATAGTGTCTGGCACATAATAGGAGATTAATAATTAATATTTAATTATTAGTTAATATGTGGTAATTGAGTGAACGATGAATAAATGGCTACATAGTAGTACAGAGTGCTTCTTAGAAATGAATGCTTAGAAGTACAGCTAAAGAGACCATTTGGTCTATATTCTTTTCCAGGAACAAGTGTAAAAATTAAAGAAATTTAGGAGAAAATATCTAGATGTTAAAAGATTATTCTAAACGCCAAATGAGAATCTAGTAACTTCCTATTCGAAGTGTGGTCTGTGAACCACCACTATAAGCATCGCCTCAAAATGATTAGAAAGGGTCCTGGGGCTTAATTGATACTAAGAAAATGGGGCATGGCTCTACTATGTAGTTCCTGAAGATTTCATTAGTACCATTATTCCTTCTGTTAGCTGGTACTGCTACCATATGTTGGTCATCTACACTCAATGTAGCACAGCCACAGTCAGTAGCATCAGAGATGTTCACCCTTCCTTCCTTGCCACTGAACAATTTCAACACAAAATCCTCTGCTGATGTTGTCAAGAAAGATATCAAGAGTTATTTCTCTAATGCATACAACAGTAATCTCTGAGATGCCACCTACTTCACTCATAGAAATCCCCCAAACACCCTCCCCACCTAAGTGTGGTTGAACCTGTGTCGTTCAAGCCTCCTTTTATCTTCTATCTCTGTGGCAAGTGCACCTTTGTTTAAGTGGGCAGAAACTCTCACACAGAGGCCTGAATGGGGGGATACTTTCTGCCAACTTTTGTTTCAGGCCCTGAGATATACAGTCCACTGATAATTCCTTAGATTCAGTGAGCTCAGAAATCAGACTACAAAGAATTGCCATCTTTTCATACTTTTGTCTCCTATTAATTCTAAGAGCATGGCAAATTTAGTACTAATAGTAATGATGAAAACCATCATGAATTAATCCAATATATTGTATTATCCTGCCACCCTATAAATACTAATAGTTAACACTTGTATAGCCCTTGCTGTATAACAGCTGTGTTCTGGATGTTTTATTATCACACCCATTTTCAAGGAAGAAATATGTGCAGAGAGATTAAGCAATTTGTGCAAGATTACTCAGCTAAAAAATGGTACATCCAGGATTAGAGCTGAGTCTTGCTCAAGACCCTGAACTTTTAGCTACAATGCTGTCTCTCGGTTCTTGAGCACTTCCTATGTGCCTGATGTACTAAGCAGGATGCTAGAAACTTTCCAAACTGAATTTCATCCTCAAATCACATTAATGAAGTAGGCATTGATCTACCAATTTAAATACCTGGAAAACTAAGGTTTACAAATACTAACTTGTCTAAACCCAGATACCTAGTAAGTAGAAGAGTCACAATTTTAAATAGTTTATCTGATTAATAGCACAATCCACTATGATGCAATGAAACATTCTTTCCTTCTTTCTTTTCCCAGAACAATCTTCCTACACTGTCATTTCTGTATTTTTTGTAATGACCTATCCACCTGAAATACCCTCTTTCTATTTAAACATGTGATAGTTGATTTTGTGTGTCACCTTGGCTAGGCCACGGTACCTACTTCTTTGGTCAAACTTCTTTGTCTAGATGTTGCTGTGAAGATATTTTTCAGATGAGATTAGCTTTTAAATCAGTAGACTTTGGGTAAAGCAGATTATCTTCCCTCCACCCAGTTGAAGGCCTAAAGAGGAAAAAGATTGACCTGGCAAGAAAAAAGAAATTTTGCCAGGAGAATGCCTGCTGGCCTACCCTGAAGATTTTGGACTTACCAACCTCTGCAATCATGTGAGCCAATTCCTTAAAATTTCTCTCTCTCTCTCTCTCTGTGTATATATATACATCATATTGATTCTGCTTTTCTGGAGAACCCTAATGCACCCACTAGTTTTCCACATTCTACCTAATTCCTGAAGCTCCTTTTCAAATCTTCTTAAGGCTTTTCCAGAACCCTAAAACTAATATTATCTTCATTTCTTTTGAATCCACATAGAATTCTGTGGCAACACATTCTCTCACATCATACCAATATTTTTATTTTCACATATGTTCTTTTATTTTGCTGGAGTATAACTGCTTTACAATGTTGTGTTAGTTTCTGCTGTACAATGAAATGAATCAGCTATATGTATACATATATCCCCTCCCTCTTGGACATCCCTCTCATGGCCCCCCCATCCCACCCATCTAAGTCATCACAGAGCACTGAGCTGAGCTCCCTGTGCTGTAGAATATTAATAACAGAAAACAGGTAAAGTACCTTCTTTACTTGGTCTGAATCACCTAGCATGATTCACCTGCTACATAGTAAGTACTCCATGCATATGTTTTGAATTAATAAGAAAATGAAGGTGACAGAGTCGATTATATACTAAGTCCCACCAGCACTTTTTTATTTTTTAAAAATTAATTAATTTATTTATTTTTGGCTGCCCTGGGTCTTTGTTGCTGCACACAGGCTTTCTCTAGTTGCGGTGAGTGGGGGCTACTCTCCGTTGCAGTGCGCGGGCTTCTCATTGCGGTGGCTTCTCTTGTTGTGGAACACAGGCTCTAGGTTCACAGGCTTCAGTAGTTGTGGCACAGGGGCTCTGTAGTTGTGGCTTGTGGACTCTAGAGTGCAGGCTCAGTATGTGGCCCACGGGCTTAGTTGCTCCACGCATGGGGGATCTTCCTGGACCAGAGATCTAACCCGTGTCCCCTGCATTAGCAGGTGGATTCTTAACCACTGCACCACCAGGGAAGTCCCCCACCAGCACTTTAACTCTAAGCACCTCTCTTCTTAATTTCTTCACCCTCTTCCTCTCTCTCTAATAAAAATTTCACTTTAATATGTGGGAAATTCAATAATCAGTTTAGAAACTATAAAGCTTTTTGAGTAAAATTATTCACCACAGAAATTGAAGGTTATATCAATAATGGCAATTTTATTTTTGCCATTAAAATGTAGATATGAATAGATGATGATATTAATGGAGCTGGATTTTTTCACTATTGAGAATATTTGATAGGGTGTGAGATATTAGTATGTCTCAACATAAAAAAGATTTTCACATCAGTGTCAAATAAGACAAGAAACTAAATTTAATCCCTAGTGGATCTGAATATACACGTCTATTGTTGCCACGGTATGCTGTTTTATTCATTACTTTTCTCATTTTCTATACATTTTATTACATTCTTTAATACATCTAAAGGTCCTTATTTTGTAAAGTAATGATTGTCTGCTGCATTCAAATGCATTTTAAAGAAATTTAATTGTATTGGTTTCAATTCCCATTGAATCCATGAGTTTAAAAAAAATCTATTTTTTTTTCTTTTTTCTTTTCTGTGTGCCCCATGTCTGATCTTTCCTGGCTGCCTCTGCCTCTAATTCGCTGTGAATTAATTCTCGTACATTATAGCAACAGTGAACAACTCCTTGCATTGAAATATGTTTCCTATTTTGGCACATAAAATTTGAGCATTTTTGTAGATTCCATGTCAAACAATTTGTTCTAACTAGCTTCCTGCAGTTTATGGGTGTTTAATATCTCATTTACCTTAAGGTGACCTCTAATCTCTAAACCTCTCCTTAGTATGCTCCAAATTAAGGTTCAGCATTAGTTAAACTGCCTTTTGTCTCCTCACATAGTACACTCGTGGAAGAGGTATTCCTTCTCATGCAGGAAACTTTGGTGTTCAACAGGAATCCTAAACAAACATTTCTTCTCCCAGAATTTCCTCATAGAAAAGCTACAAAATGGACTAAGTGCGAGATTAATCATTTACATAGCAGACTAATTCCCAGAAGAAATGTAGGGGAACTGACTCAACATAAATAGAAATCATTTACCTCTACAAAGAAAGCGTCTACCATAAGGATTCAGAATATATCACAGTCTAGTGACATTTTAAGCAATATTAGTATCAATACTCATCTCTAATAAGACTTCATAGGCATTGAATACCTACTATCTGTCAGACATTGTGCCAAATACCATAAATAGTTTTAATGCTCTTTTAATCTCCACAGCAACCTTCTGTGATAAGCACATTTATATTATCACTATTGCCACTTTGCACACAGTGATACCAAGTTTTACAGAGATTAAATAATACATCCAGGAAAGAAAGATGACTGAATAGGAAGACTTGGACCCTCCTCTCCCCATGGAGACATCGATTTGATAACAACTCACAGATAAATTCCCTTTATGAGAAATGCAGAAAGTAATTGGGAGCCTACTGCATCTTGTACAAGTGTAAAATCAGCCACATGGAAACCAGTAGGAGAAGTGAAGACACTTTTTTTGCCAAAATCCCAGCCCTAGCACAGAGTCATATAATCAGAAGAGAACCCCTAGCTCCCAGCTTTTCCCTGAGTGGCTAAAGGGTTGGGCCTCACAGCTAAGACCTCAACTTTTCCAGGTGTTACCCAAGGCACAGGTCTCAGAGAACTAACAGAGATCTGTATACACTAGTACCCTGGGGGCTACAATGAACAAAGAAGTCTGAACCAACAGACATGCAAGCACTCACCACAGCTCCTTACCCCCACTCCTTGCAGAGTGAGCGGGCTGTAAATCCCAGCTCACAGATGCTCTCTGAGAAGGGAAAAAGTTGAACTGTACATCTAATGTGTTGATTTATCTGGGAGATACCTGAGGGGTTGGCTTTTGTCCCATCTGTCTAGGATTAAAGACAGATCCTGGCCTACCCCAGATGCCTGGATTTTGCTAAGAACAAAAACAGCAGTTTGGATTAGCAGAAAGGTCTAAGAGGCCTATAGAAACTCTAACCTGATTGGTGATAATCTTCTGTACAAGGTCTTGTATAGGGAAACACACTTAATAGTCCATAAAAAACTGTTAGAACTACTTAATGAATTCAATAAAGTTGCAGTATACAAAATCAATATACAAAAATCTTTCAATTTTTATACACTAATAAGGAAATATCTGAAAGGAAATGAGACAATTTGCAATAGTGTCAAAAGAATAAAAAAAAAATAGGAAGAACATAACCAAGGCAGTAAAAGACTTGTACAGTGAAAGCTATACAGTAATTATGAAAGATATTAAAGAAAACACAGACAAATGGAAAGATAAAAGAGTAGCAAACCAAATCCAACAACACATTAAAAGGATCATACACCATGATCAAGTGGGATTTATCCCAGGGATGCAAGGATTTTTCAATATCTGCAACTCAATCAATGTGATACACCACATTAACAAACTGAAAAGTAAAAACCAGATATCACCTCACACCTTTTAGAATGTGCATCAGAAAGAAAACAAATAAAAACTGTTGGCCAGGTTTTGTAGAAAATGGAACCCGTGTACATTGTTGGTGGGAATGTAATTGGTGCAGCCACTGTGGAATACAGTATGGAGTTTTCTTGATAGCTCAAAATAGAACTACCTTATGACCTGGCAATTCCACTCCTGGTTATATACCCAAAATAAAACAAACACATTTTTGCTGTGGCTAGGACTTTATCCCTGCTATAAATCCCACTTGATCATGGTGTGTTACCCTTTTAATGTATTCAGTTTAGTACAATCTGAAGTATTTTGGTGAGGATTTTTGCATCTATGTTCATCAGTGTTATTGGACTGTAATTTTCCTGTTTTTGTGATATCTTTGTCTGATTTTGATATCAGGGTGATTCTGGCTGCATAGAATCAGTTTGGAAGTGTTCCTTCCTCTGAATTTTTTTGGAATAGTTTGAGAAGGATAGGTTTTAACCCTTCTCTAAATGTTTGGTAGAATTCACCAGTGAAGAGACCTGGTCCTGGACTTTTGCTTATTGAGAGTTTTAAAATTTCTAATTCAAATTCAGTACTGGTAATTTGTCTGTTCATATTTTCTATTTCTTCCTAGTTCAGTCTTGGGAGATTGTACCATTCTAAGAATTTGCCCATTTCTTCTAGGTTGTACATTTTATTGGAGTAAAGTTGTTCATAGTAGTTTCTTAAGATCCTGTGTATTTCTGTGGTGTCAGTTGTAACTTCTCTTTTTTCATTTCTGATTTTAGTGATATGGGTCCTCTTTCTTCTTCTCTTCACGAGTCTGGCTAAAGGTTTATCAATTTTCTTTACCTTTTCAAAGAACCAACTTTTGGTTTCACTGATATTTTCTATTGTTTTTTAGTCTCTATTTCGTTTATTTTTGCTCTGATCTTTATGAGTTTTTTCCTTCTACCATCTTTGGGTTTTGTTTGCTCTGATCTTTTGCTCATCCCATACGTTTGGATTGTCATATTTTCATTTTCATTTGTCTCTAGGTATTTTTTGATTTCCTCTTTGATTTCTTCAGTGATTCATTTGTTGTTTAGTAGCATATTAATCAGGCATGTTTTCCTGATTTCTTTGATCGTATTTATGGTCATTACTCTGAACTCATTCTTGGGTAGATTTCTTATCTCCACTTCACTTAGTTTTTCCTCTGGGATTTTATCTTGTTCCTTCATGTGGAACATATTCCTCTGTCACCTCATTTTGTCTAAGTTGCTATTTGTATTTTTGTGTATGGGGTAGGTTAATTATGTTTTTTGACCTTGGAGAAGTGGCTCTCTGTAGGACTCAACTTATATGTCCCTACTGTGCACTCCCCTCTAGTCATCCAAGTTATATGCTCTAATGGTTCCCCCTAAGAGAGCTGCTTGGCTCCTTCTGTTGTGGCAGGCTGACTATGTGGGTGGTCTGGTAGGCTTGGTTGTCTCCTAGCCTGGTAGTTTGCCAGGCCTTGCCATGTTCAGATGCTGCTGGCTGCTGTTTAACAGAGATTGATGAAGAGGCAGTTGGCTGCAGAATCGTACATGAACCCAGAGCTAGTGCTGGCTCATTGGTGGGTGGAGTCAGGGTCCCTACAACTCCAGGAAGGTAAAGCCAGGTCCTGGAGTTAGTGCTGGACTACTGGCTGGCAGGGCTCATTCCCTGAGTAAGACTGCAGGGCCCAGCCATTGCAGAGCTTGTTTCTGATCCTTGGTGGAGGGGGGCAGTTCCTGGCACAGTTACATATGGGATCCAGGGTGTCCTGAAGCTTTCATTGGCCTGCTAGTGGTCAGGGCCAGGGCTCAGCTGGTCCCAGGATAGGGTCTGGACTGCTGTGGTTGGCCAGGGTCTGTAGGCTGCAGGATGTAATTTTGTTTGTTTGTTTTTTGTTTTTGTGTTTTTTGCCTCATGTGTCTTCCCCCTGGTGGGTGAGGCTGGTTTAGAGGGTAGTGCAGGCTTCCTGGAAGGAAGGGCTAGTGCCTTCCCTCTGGTGGGTGGAATGGGGTTTGGCCCTCTGGTGAGGAGTGCCATGTCTAGAGGCATGTCTAGAGGTGGCTGTGGGCTCAGGAAGTCTTTAGGCAGCCTGTCTGCTAATGGGTGGAGTTGTGTGGCTGCCCAGTTAATTGTTGGGTCTGAAGCATCCCAGCACTGGCACCTGCAGGATTTAGGGTAGGGCCAAGTCTTGAAGGCACTAATGAGCCAAGATGGCAGCCGCCAGTAGCAGTGTTCATGCGGTAGATGTTTCCCAAAACAGCTGCCACCTGTGTCTATGTCCCCCGGATGAGCCAGAGTCCACCTCCCGACCCTTCTTAACCTCTTCAGGAAACTCTCCAAGACCAGCAGATAGGTCTGGTCCATGCTTCTAGCAAATTTCTCCTTTTGCCCTGAGATCCAGTGCATGTGAGAATTTGTGTGCACCCTTTAAGAGTGAAATCTCTATTTTCCCCAATTTTATGGGGCTCCCAAAATTAAGTCCTGCTAGCCTTCAAAGCCAAATGATCTGGAGGCTCGTCTTCCTGATGCAGGATCCTTGGGCTGTGGAGTCCCATGTGGGGACCAGTACTTTCAGTACTGGGGGAGAACCTCTGAAAGATAGTTGGAATGTTTTATCTATTGATATTTGATCTAATTTAGTTATATATTTGTGTTTGTCTACTATCTTTCCATTTTTCTCCTATTTGTTTTATCTGTTCTTATTTTATTTTTCTTTCTTTGTTTTCTTTGTAGATTAATTGAATACTCTTTAGTATTCCATTTTTATCTTTTATTGACCTAGTAGCTTTATCTCTTTGTTGGTTTTATCTCTTTGTTTTTATTTATTGGTTGCTCTAAGTTTTAGAGCATACTTTTAACTTTTTATATTCTGCCTTTAAATAATTATTTTATCTGTTGTCATATAAATATGTTGTAGCAGCCGATGTTTATTTCCCCTTCATATCCTGTGTGCTATTGTTTTCATACATTTTAATCCTACATACGTAAATGTCCTATGCTACCTATTTATTGTTTGATTTACACTGCCAATCATATTTTAAAGAAATTAACATGAGAAAAATTGTGTTGTATTTACTCACTTATTTCTATTTCAATAGTTTTCCTTTCTTTGTATAGATCCAAATTCCTTACTGTTAATATTTCCCTTTTGCCTGAAAGACTTATTTAGTTTTTCTTGTATTATTGTCCTGAAGGATATGAACAATGTCAACTTTTTTTTTAACATCTTTATTGAAGTATAATTGCTTTACAATGGTGTGTTAGTTTCTCCTTTATAACAAAGTGAATCAGTTATACATATACATATGTCCCCATATCTCTTCCGTCTTGTGTCTCCCTCCCTCCAACCCTCCCTATCCCACCCCCTAGGTGGTCACAAAGCACTGAGCTGATCTCCCTGTGCTGTGCGGCTGCTTCCCACTAGCTATTTATTTTATGTTTGGTAGTGTATATATGTCCATACCACTCTCTTACTTTGTCCCAGTTTACCCTTCCCCCTCCCTGTGTCCTCAAGTCCATTCTCTAGTTGGTCTGTGTCTTTATTCCCGTCTTGTCCCTAGGTTCTTCATGACTATTTTTTTTTCTTTTGATTCCATATATATGTGTTAGCATACAGTATTTGTTTTTCTTTTTCTGACTTACTTCACTCTGTATGACAGACTCTAGGTCCATCCACCTCACTACAAGTAACTCAGTTTCATTTCTTTTTATGGCTGAGTAATATTCCATTGTATATATGTGCCACTTCTTCTTTATCCATTCATCTATCGATGGACACTTAGGTTGTGTCCATGTCCTAGCTATTGTAAATAGAGCTGCAATGAACATTTTGGTACATGACTCTTTTTGAATTATGGTTTTCTCAGGGTATATGCCCAATAGTGGGATTGCTGGGTCATATGGTAGTTCTATTATTAGCTTTTTAAGGAACCTTCATACTGTTCTCCATCGTGGCTGTATCAATTTACATTCCCACCAACAATGCAAGAGGATTCCCTTTTCTCCACACCCTCTCCAGCATTTATTGTTTCTAGGTTTTTTGATGATGACCATTCTGACCGGTGTGAGATGATACCTCATTGTAGTTTTGATTTGCATTTCTCTAATGATTAATGATGTTGAGCATTCTTTCATGTGTTTGTTGGCAATCTGTATATCTTCTTTGGAGAAATGTCTATTTAGGTCTTCTGCCCATTTTTGGATTGGGTTGTTTGTTTTTTTTTATATTGAGCTGCATGAGCTGCTTGTATACTTTGAAAATTAATCTTTTGTCAGTTGCTTCATTTGTAAATATTTTCTCCCATTCTAAGGGTTGCCTTTTTGTCTTGTTTATGGTTTCCTTTGCTGTGCAAAAGCTTTTAAGTTTCATTAGGTCTCATTTGTTTATTTTTGTTTTTATTTCCATTTCTCTAGGAGGTGGGTCAAAAAGGATCTTGCTGTGATTTATGTCATAGAGTGTTCTGCCTATGTTTTCCCCTAAGAGTTTGATAGTGTCTGGCCTTACATTTAGGTCTTTAATCCATTTTGAGTTTATTTTTGTGTATGGTGTTATGGAGTGTTCTAGTTTCATTCTTTTACATGTAGCTGTCCAGTTTTCCCAGCACCACTTATAGAAGATGCTATCTTTTCTCCACTGTATATTCTTGCCTCGTTTATCAAAGATGAGGTGACCATATGTATGCCGGTTTATCTCTGGGCTTTCTATCTTTTGATTGTCAAAAAATGTCTTTATTTCAACTACATTTTTGAAGGATTTTTTTGCCAGATATAAAAGTCAAGGTTAACATGATTTTTTCACCACTTTAAAAATGTCCCATTGTCTTCTGTTTGCATAATTAGCCTAGTCTGTTATTTCCTTTTGTCCAATGTACAAATACCATTATTTCAAAAGAAGACTTATAGTGTTCTTATTTGCTGCCTTATATACTCTGCGTGTGTGTTTTTTCTGGCTACTTTTAAGATGTTCTTTTTGTTACCAATTTGGGTCCGTGTTGTGTTTTTTTTGTTGTGCTTATCTGGATTAGTGGTCATTGAGATTCATGGGTATATGGGTTCTATATCAGTATTTGACCAACTTTCACATTTTTTTACAAATATTTTCTTCCCCAATCTTTCTTTCTCCTATTCTTCTGGTGCTCCAATAACATATATATCAGACAAGTTGTTATTATCAAACAGGTCACTGAG
The DNA here is from genome assembly GCF_949987535.1 of Balaenoptera acutorostrata. NCBI lineage: Eukaryota > Metazoa > Chordata > Mammalia > Artiodactyla > Balaenopteridae > Balaenoptera > Balaenoptera acutorostrata. The sequence goes on from NC_080072.1 coordinate 76,801,129, forward strand.
ATTCATTCATTTTACTCATAATTTTGATCTTGATGCTGCTGTTTGGAGAGTTTTTTGTTTTTTTAAACCCTATCTACATGTTCAATGATCTTATCTAGTTTATCTGGTTTCTAACATGTTTCCAAGTCCATTCAGTAAAAATAAATAAATAAATAAATAAATAAATAAATAAATAATAAAAATATCACATTCTTCAATTCTAGAATATCAATCTACTCTTTTAGTAAATTAATTTCTCTATATTTCCTATTTGTTCTCTAACTATGTTTATACTTGCCTTCCAATCTTTGTCATGTTTATTAGTTACTTTAAATAATTGTCTGCTAATTTCATAATTTCTTTACTTTTAAAATTTATTTCTTTTGCCTTATTTTTATCCTGACTATGAATAACATTATTCTAATCCACCATATGTCTGGCAATTTGTGATTATATGCTGCATATTACAGAGGCTACATTTGGTTAGTGTATGGATTTTGCCCTCTGTCTTAATAGAGCACTGAGCTTCTGAGCATACAGGTAATTTGCTTTTGTTTCAGCTTGATACTTTTGAGGTTTCTTTTAATTTTTTAATAAGATAAGTATAGAGTATCTTGATAAATGCTACTTAAAATCTTAAGGCTATCTGAGTTCTCGATGGAATGCATACAGTGTTCAAGGGGGTCTCTTTACTCTGACAATTTGGAACCAGTTAGTCTTGTGTAATTTTTCACTTTGAAGTTTTGTGATAGTTTTTGATTTTTTTTTCTGGTAGGCATTCTTTTCCCCAGTAGCTGTTCTTCATCTAGTCTTTTATATTTGTAGCTCTGTTTACGTGCAGCTTAGTATTTGGTCAAAAATCAAGGTGACTTCTATTTACAGCACCTTCTCTGCATGTTCTCCTACCCTCATTATCTTGCCTCCAAATTCGAGCTATCCCAATAGTTCAAAACTCCAATATTAGATTCTTTTTTTTTTATTTTTAAAAATAATTTTTGAACATTATTTTTATTTTATTTATTTATTTATTTGGCTGTGTCAGGTCTTCATTATGGAATGAGGGATCTTTACTGGGGCATGCGGCATCTTTCATTATGGCACACAGGATCTATTGTTGTGGCATGTGGGCTTCTCTCAAGTTATGATGTGTGGGTTTTCTCTTCTCTAGTTGTGGCACATAGGCCCCAGGGCTCGTGGGCTCTGTAGTTGTGGCTCATGGGCTTCAGAGTGCATGGGCTCCATAGTTTGTGGTATGCAGGCTCTCTAGTTGAGGCGTGTGGGCTTAGTTGCTCCGTGGCATGTGGGATCTTTGTTCCCTGACCAGGGATCAAACCCACATCCCCTGCATTGCAAGGCAGACTCTTTACTGCTGGACCACCAGGTAAGTCCCTTAGATTCTTTATCTCAGCAAGACCATCATGCTCTCTTTGAGCTACCCTTCTCTGCAATGCATTTAGAAAAAGTGGCTTTAGGCAGAAATCCAGAATAATCAACGAGGCTAAATTATTTGTTTTCCTTTGCTCGAGGAGCTCAACTCTCCATTTCTTTTAGTCCAATATATCTGAATACAGTTATTTCATGCACTTTTTTTCTAGTTTCAGAGTGGTTTACAGTAAAAGACCCAGTCTATTAACAGTTGAATAATAGTAGTGAAAATGGAAATAAGTGAATGGATTCAAGATATATTTTTCTTTCAAAATTGGAGTAAAGTTATTAGCATATCTTTCCTGTTCTTAGTCAGCTACAGATGCTAAACACTTGCAAAATATTGGATAATTTATTTTCTGAAAAAATTATTCCAGTCTGGCAGAATACAAATTGGCATACTCTCATGAGTTTCTAAAATGAGATTTCCTATCCTGATGCTTTAAATATGCCTGGGATGAGTCCCAGGACCTTGATATCCACTGAATAACAATATTCAATAAATTTTCTATTGCTATGCCCTAATAAGCTAATTAGGTCTCTTGGGATTCACTGCATATCAGAAGTATGACACTTGCGGGAGAAAACATTAAAGTCCAATTTATCTGATGAGCTGATTATCTGATAATCCCTGGTTTTGCCTTTCTCTTTTCTACCATGTGCTTCTATGGATCCATCCTGACACAATCAGAGGCATTAGGAATTATAGAAAATTGAATTAATTTGGTTCCTGGATGAAGGCAAGGACGTTGTAGATATTCACAGCATAAATGATCATAGAAATTTGTGAGACAACTCTTGAGTAAATGATATTATCTATTACTAAGAAGGAAAGAAAAAATATCAGACTAAAATGAGCCTCAAATTCAAGTCATTACTTCATTAATTAAGATTCTTAATCAAGAATAATATTGCTTAATAATATTTAGAAATGCAATTGAAGAATATCATTTTGGTTATTAGGAAGATCAAATTCAGTACATATCGATGTCTATTGATTTTTACTGAAAAATCATATAGACATTTTATATAATAAGAACATATATAGCAAATACTTTCAAATTTATCATTGTTTTGAAACAAGTGACAGAACCATTTCAAAACTGCTGTGATTTATAAATTCTAATTCTCTAAGTCATGCCTGGGATTCTTGCTACTGTGTGAGAATAACCAGTGCACTGATGAGGAAAAGTAATAGCTAAAAGTGTCCTCTGACAATTCTAACACTCAAAATAGATAGAAATAGTTTAACACTTTATTTTTTATTTGGCTTTTGTGAGAAAATTAACAAGGCTTCTGATATTTTGTGCAATTAATTAAAATAATCTGCAAGGTTTTTTTAATTCAAATTTATGATTCTACAGACATGTTTCTGACAATTCTCACCTAATTTTATTTGCTTATCAGAAATACTGGGGCACATTCTTAGAGAATATATGAACTTAAATTACTAACTGCTTGCTTGAGCCATTAGAAAGAACTTATTTTTTACACTTTTAACTTTGTAATTATATCTTTATTAATTACCTCATTTGGAAATAAACAGTTGTGATAATGAATAAGTAGGTTTTAATTACTGGTTTTATTCATTGATTGAATTGGATCAAGAATGACATGTCTAGGTAAACATAATTACTATTAGAATTTTATAATATACAACATAAATATAAGATATGTACTTTATATGTTTTATCAGATATAATATTGTAGTCACATTGTTTCTCAGAGATCAAAGTATGATTCTACCATTCGTTAGATCATTAGATAACCCCATAACATGTTAATTCTCACTGGCTTATTTTCACCTGTTTTTATTTTTTTGCATCTGAAGTTACAGTTTTTTTAGCCTTTTATTTTATTTCTTACCACATTTACTCCAAGTGAAATTGGCCACTCTTCTGGCTCTCCTAATGAAAACTCTCACATCAAGAATATTAAAAGTTTATTAAACTTAACTATTTGGAGACCATGGAAGAGGGATAACACAGTGCAACCGTACTACTTCCCATTATGTGATGGTTTTCTCTCCTCTCTCTTCAAGATCTGTTCCTTACTCTATCCTTATAAAATTGTCCTAAGAAGTTACAAATATTCTCTTTCATATACACATAAGAGTATCTATAAGGGGTAACAGGACACTCCATTAAACTTCTCTCAGGGAAACATATACCTCTGCCATTAAAGTATGCAGTGAAAAGAGGCCACTCATTTTACTATTTACAAAATAAATGAAATATAGTTCTAGGACACTTGTCTTATACCCCTAAACATAGAAGAGTCTGAAAATATATATCTATATCTAGATTGATAGATAGATAGATAGATAGAGATAGAGATATAAGTGCTACCTCATTAGCTACCAGGAAAATTAAATTAGATATAGATGCTAGGGATTGACAATCTGTTCTATAATATACATTATGGTAAACATGTCCTTTGTGGAACAAAGAAATACTTGACATAGAGAATACATATTCATCTAAGGGCTATAGAAAATAGTTAATAATCACCTAGGGAAATGAATGGAGAGGGGGGAAATACAAAGATAATAAGAACAATATAACTCTAAGTCTAAAACAGTCCAAATTGATAGAAAATTTGGAATACAGAAGAGGAGGGTAACATAGGACTTACAAAATCTCAAGAAGGAAAAAGGAAAGAAGGATGTGTATAGAAAAAAGGGAGACTGATGTTGAGTTAAAGGGAGGAAGGACAGGAAGAAGGTTAAAAGGGGATTGCAGCATCATAGGCAAGGAAATAAATCAACATGCTAGAAGCACTGGTGTAAGCCAAATTAATAATAACAATTCTAACATGAGAAGTATATTACTCAACAGCAGATATCACAGTTTAAAACATGAGAAGTAAAAATAAATAGAATCTGATATGTAAGATATTGAGTTATGACAAAGGAAGATGCATAAATTATGAGGTAAAGGAAAATTTCTTTCATTAAAAAATAGCAGAAATTGGTTTGACTGGCTAAAAATTTAAGGCAAGTCCCTCCAAATTGATATAATTCAGCTATTACAAAGGAAAATGAAAATAAGTATAAAGAGAAAAAATGAGAAAAGAAAAAACAGAGGGACAGAATCTAAGTAAAATTTCATCATATTTTTCAGGTGACTTGGCAAGTTTAAAGGCAATGGAAGTTGTTGCAGAGAAAAAGTTAAGCTTCATAAGATAACATAAAATTAATATGTGTATATGTCAAACTAATTAAAATGACAACTAAAATTATGGGAGATGTTTGCAGCAAATATTAGAAATAAGTAATACTTTAAATAAAAAGGTTCATATAAATCAGTTAAGATAATAACACTGGGTCAGGCAGCCTCTAAAATAGCTCCTAGGATCCCTCATTCCTGTATCCATGCCCTTGTGTAATCTCCTCCCTTTGAATGTGAGCTGGGCCTATTGACTCACTTCTCACGAATAAAACATGATAAAAGTGATGGGGTATCTCTTCTGGGATTAGAGTATTAAAAAAAAAGGTAAAATTCATCTTGCTCTTTCTTATGACTGCTCTAAGGATGTAAGCTTCCATTTGTGAGTTGGCCTATGGAGAGGTCAACATGGCAAGGAGCTGAGGGGAGGACTCTGCCTAACAGCAATCGAGACACTAAAACTCTCAGTCCAATGGACCAAAAAAGGACTGAAGCCTATTGACAACTATGTGAGTCATCTTGGATCCTGATTCTCTCCCAGTCAGTCCTTCAGATGAAAATATAGACTCTGCCAACATCTTGATTGCAACCTTGTGAGAGGTTTCAGGCAGAGAAACCCAAATAAGCTGTGCCTGGATTCCTATGCACAGCAACTGTGACACCATACATGTCTGCTGTGAATTTCAGGGTAATTGGTTACATAACAATAGATTAATAGTATAGATATTTTAATACCCTTCCTTTGTTGTGGTCTGAAACTAGTGATGTGTTTCTAATGAAGAGAATATGGTAAAGTAATAAGATGTCACTTTGGAGGATAGGATAAAAAGAAAGTATGGCTTTGTCTTGCATGCCCTCTCTCATTTTCTCTCTCTTAGATTCCTTTCACTAGGGAAAAAAACCTGCCAGTTTGTGAATAGCCCATGGTGAGAACCATATGGCAAGGAACAGAGAGAAGTCTCTTGCTAACGGTCAGCTGAGGTCTAATGCCTGTTGACAATCATGTTAGTGATCTTGGAAATTGATTTTCCCTCATAAGAGAGAGAACTGTAGCTCCATTGACATCTTGATTAGACCCTTATGAAAGACTGACCAGGAGACATCCAGCTAAGCCACCTCCAAAATCCTAACACCCAGAAACTGTGAGATAATAAATGCTCGCTGTTTTAAATTGACAAGCTTTGAGGTAATTTGTTATACATCAATATGTAGTTAATACAAACATAAAGGTCTTTATTGGATAAATATACAAAAATTCCCAGACACATATTAGGTAATACTGATCAGAAGAGAAAGCATCTACAGTCGAGGAGGAAAATGTATCAAATTTAACTTGTAGAAATAAAATGTGTTATGTCAGTAAATTTAGGATAAACATTAAGAGAAAATAGACAAAATTAAAAGGAAAGTTAAGAGGCAGCAGAGGGTTCACATTCTTGCCGTCTTAAACTTGAGGTGAGCAAAAGACCCAATTATAGTTCAACAAAATAGAGCTTAGTGTCCACCGAAGACAGACATTTATAGGTACCACTGCCAATTTCCCAGTTATAGTGTCTCTCTTAATTTTACTGACATAATAACAAGGATTCCTTGCTTGACCAAACTTTAGTCAGGCTCCTCTGAGTCCTCTTCTCAACTACATCTCAGCCTTACTTAGTCCACAATTCTTTACCTGTCAAGCCCAGTGTTAGCAAGAATCCTGCCATATCAGGAAAAATAAGAGTTTGGGGAAATGCGTTTTGCTTCATGTACTCTGCCAGTTGGCCGCTATTGCATGGGAAGCAGCCCTCAGACTGGAAGGGAATCAAGTTCATCCTCCCTAAGAGGTCTTTTTTAATAATTTGACTCAATTTGGTAATAGAAGTGGCAGCATATTTTATTGACTGCTCTCATCATTTCCTGTCACAAAAAGAGTCAACATCACCCAAAAAGGATTAGGATAGTTAGAGATGTAGTTAACAATAAATTGTTAAAATATAGAAAGCACTGAATGCTGTAATAAACAAAACTAATGCCAATGAAAAGATTCAAACATGACAGATTGCCCCTTAAAAAAATATTATATATTTACTATTCAAAGCTGGGCAGGTTTGGTGAAAGAAAAACTTTTACGTAGATCCATCCACTAAAGGTAGCTTATACTTTAAAAGGGAATATCCATGAAGAATCAAAGTGGTATTTGGAGAGAGGAGATAATAAAATTGAAAATGAGTTACTAGAGTATAATAAAGTAACTACACAAAAATTTCTAGCACAGGGAAACAAAACAAAATTTTAATAAAAATGAAGATTTAATTTAAAAAATTATGAAGTATAAACATCTCTATCAATTAACTTTTGCTGTGTAATAAACCACTTCAAAGCTGAGTGGCTTAAAGCAAAAAAAAAAAAAAAAAAGAAGAAGCTTTTTCTTCCCTCATAATTCTATAGTGTGCTTGTATGTTTCTCTGGTCTGTCTTGGCTAGTGGTAGAAGATCTAGGATCATATCATTCACAGATCTGTGGCCTTAGCTGGAGTGAGTAGGAAGTCATGTTAGTAAGGATAGCTGGGACCTCTATCCATATGGTCTCACCCTTTAGGAAGCTAGCCTAAGCTTGTTTATATGGTGTCATAGTGTATCTACCACAAGAGAAGGCAAGCTGAAAGCACAAGAACTTTCCTAGTCTTTGTTTACCCCCTATTCATTAATGTTCCATTGGCCAAAGCAAGTCACATGGCTAAGCCTAGATTCAAGTGATAGAGAATTAAACTCTTCCTTTTGATGGGAGGAGTTCAAAAGTCACATTGCAAACTGGCCTGTATACAGTGATAAGACACATTACTGCAGCCATTTTTTTTTCAATATTCTATCACAAAAACATACAAAAACTTTAAAACAAAAGCAGTTATGACTCTCTCATATATAATTAATAAAAAAGAATTGGCATTTAACAAATTTAAAATACCACTACTAAAAAAGAAACAGTTATTTCACTGTACTAGAGCTAATCAATGAATTTGGTAAAGTAGCAGGATACAAAATTAATGCACAGAAATCTCTTGCATTCGTATACACTAACAACGAAAGATCAGAAAAAGAAATTAAGGAAACACTCCCATTTATCATTGCAGCAAAAAGAATAAAATACTTAGGAATAAACCTACCTAAGGAAGCAAAAGACCTGTGAGCAGAAAACTATAAGACACTGATGAAAGAAATCAAAGATGATACAAACAGGTGGAAAGATGTACCATGTTCTTGGATTAGAAGAATCAACATTGTGAAAATGACTATACTACCCAAAGCAATACAGATTCAATGCAATCTCTATCAAATTACCAATGACATTTTTCATAGAACTAGAACAAAAAATTTTACAATTTGTATGAAAACACAAAAGACTGCAAATAGCCAAAGCAATCTTGGGAAAGAAAAATGGAGGTGGAGGTATCAGGCTCCCTGACTTCAGACTATACTACAAAGCTACAGTAATCAAGACAGTATGGTACTGGCACAAAAACAGAAACATAGATCATTGGAACAGGATAGACAGCCCAGAGATAAACCCATGTACCTATGGTCAACTAATGTATGACAAAGCAGGCAAGGATATACGATGGAGAAAAGACAGGCTCTTCAATAAGTGGTGCTAGGAAAACTGGACAGCTACATGTAAAAGAATGAAATCAGAACACTTCCTAACACCATACACAAAAATTAACTCAAAATGAATTAAAGACCTAAATGTAAGGCCCGACACTATCAAACTCTTAGAGGAAAACATAGGCATAACACTCTATGACATAAATCACAGCAAGATCCTTTTGACCCACCTCCTAGAGAAATGGAAATAAAAACAAAAATAAACAAATGGGACCTAATGAAACTTAAAAGCTTTTGCACAGCAAAGGAAACCATAAACAAGATAAAAAGACAACCCTCTTAATGGGAGAAAAAATGTGTAAACGAAGCAACTGACAAAGGATTAATCTCCAGAATATACAAGCAGCTCATGCAGCTCAATATCAAAAAACAAACAACCCAATCCAAAAATAGGTGGAAGACCTAAATAGACATTTCTCCAAAGACATGCAGATTGCCAACAAACACATGAAAAGATGATCAACATCACTACTCATTAGAGAAATGTAAATCAAAACCCCAATGAGGTATCACTTCACACCAGTCAGAATAGCCATCATCAAAAAATATGCAAACAATAAATGCTGGAGAGGGTATGGAGAAAAGGGAACCCTCTTGCACTGTTGGTGGGAATGTAAATTGATACAGCCACTATGGAGAACAGTATGGAGGTTCCTTAAAACACTAAATATAGGACTACCATATGACCCAGCAATCCCACTACTGGGCATATACCCTGAGAAAACCATAATTCAAAAAGAGTCATGTACCACAATGTTCATTGCAGCACTATTTACAATAGCCAGGACATGGAAGCAACCTAAGTGTTGATTGATAGATGAATGGATAAAGAAGACGTGGCACATATATACAATGGAATATTACTCAGCCATAAAAAGAAATGAAATTGAGTTATTTGTAATGGGGTGGATGGACCTAGAGTATGTCTTACAGGGTAAAGTAAGTCAGAAGGAGAAAAACGAATACCATAGGCTAATGCACATATGTGAAATCTAAAAAAAAGGTACTGATGAACCTAGTGTCAGGGCAGGAATAAAGATGCAGACATAGAGAATGGACTTGAGGACACAGAGGGGGGAAGGGGAAGCTGGGAGAAAGTGAGAGAGTAGCATTGACATATATACACTACCAAATGTAAAATGGATGGCTAGTGGGAAGGTGCTGCCTAACACAGGGAGAACAGCTCTATACTTTGTGGTGACCTAGAGGGGAGGGACAGGGAGGGTGCGAGGGAGGCTCAAGAGGGAGAGGATATGGGGATATATGTATACATATAGCTGATTCACTTTGTTCTACAGCAGAAACACAACACATTGTAAAGCAATTATACTCAATAAAGATATTAAAAAAGATCATTTATTTAAGAGATAAATATTTTCTATTTCACATCACACAATATTAAACACTAAGAGTTTTCCAGTAAGAACAGTAACAGATTAAGAATTCTAAATAATTCCCAAGATCATTGACTTGACATTCTAGTCAATCAAAACAAGAAGCATGCTTGCAGAGGAGAGTTATTAAAAAGATGGGAACAAAAGATCATTATTCTATTTAGCTTTAACTCTATATTTACTCGTGTATATTTATTTTTTTAACTTTTTATTTTATACTGGAGTATAGTTGATTAACAATGTGTTAGTTTTAGGTGAACAGCAATATATTTACAAATTCGTCTAAACCATGAGTTCCTTATTTTTGAGCTCATTCTTTTGAGTGCTTGTAAGCCATATTATACATGTTAACACCCAAATTAACATGGATGTTAATTTGACTTGAAGTGAAATTTTTAGGACATAACCTCATTGCTACCCCTTATAACTCTATAGGTGAATGTCATTTATAATTCAGAAATAAAACATTTTGTGTTAGAAATAAATATTACATTGTATATCACTCAAGAATACAAGCACTTCTAAATTTTTAAAGTATAACTCATTTAGAGTGATGATTACCTTGAAAAGTTGTGTGTCTCACAGGTCCAAATTTGAGAACAAGAGGAAATGTCTCTATTGGCCTGGAGAATGGGCTTGTTCTTGACGTTGAAATGTTAACTTGCCTGGGAAGTATAACCTGAAATATGAATGTTAAATATTATTACCTCTTGGAGATAGTTTAGGAACTGGGTAAGTCAGGCAGACAAGGAGACTGTGTACTTATGCACTCTTTTGCAGGAAAAATGCGTCCCAGCTAATAAAAATCTGTAATGAAATCAGTTTTGGGAGACTGCAGGAAGGCATCCACAAGTCTCAGGCTGAGTCTGCATGGTGTGAACTGGATATTTTGATGCTTTGTCATTCCTATGTATCTATCTTTTTGTTGTTCTCTCTGTTCTTTTAATAAAATCTTTTGAATGTTTAATAATTGATGTGACAATGTGATTGTCAGTGAAAAGAAGCATTTCTCTGACAGAACTCAATGTTGAATTCTATAGATGTCTGAGAATTATCTGAAAAAACTTTTTTTTGGAAGAACTTGGTCATTGTTTTTAATGTACAATATAATAGAAGAAAAATAGAATTAAAAATGAATGACATTTTAATAGACAAGAGTTATCAAAACAAACTACAAAGCTATAACAGTGGAGACGATAAAAGAGTATTGAGAATAAAAAATGGAAGAAAAAAATGTGAGATACTTTTGCACACAGCTTGCTAAACTAGAAACTTTAAAATTTTGGGAGACGGTTTACAGACAAGGGTTTGGGAAATCACCATTAGGGTAAGCAGGATATGTATTTTCTGGCATTAGTATTCTGGAATTCTATACATGTGTGTTTCCAGTAAATAAAATAAAAAAAGAGGGATTAATCTGATAAAATTTTTAGAAATAACAAGGACACAGTCAAAAGGAAATTAACATAAGGGGAAGAGATTTGGATATTTTCTTATAAATCAATGTGTTTGTGAATATGATGGGGACAGTTTGCAGTCTGTGTGGACGAGGTTACATTTTAATATCACTTTTTTTAGAACTCAGAAAAAATTGAGAACAGTCTTTAAAATTCTACCTCGTTATGACAAAAATAGACAAAATGCTCTGATAATTTTTTGAAAATAAAAAAATTGAAAACACATAGTAAGAAATGCATTTTTCTATTAATAAGAAGGAGTATAACAAAGATATTAGTAGCATAAAATCTGGAGGCAGACAGCTTGGACTCAAACCCCAACTTTACTATTTACTGGTAGGGTAATCTGGGGGCAATATGCATAATTTCCTATATTTTTCTTATTTATAAAGTTGGGGCTGGTCACACTACCTATTTTGTAGGCTCACTGTAGTTTTGAATTAAATAAAATAAAGCTCTTAAGACAGTGACTGGCTCATAACAGTTATTGTATATGTTTCATTTTAGTATTTTCATCATTAATTAAGGAAAATATGGTACTGATAAATTGAAGTAAAAGGCAGAGTAAACAATAAAAGTTGATAATTTAAAAGGAAAAGCAGAAAGCAGCAGGTAAAGAACCAATCCAATAGTATGTAAAGTTAAATAGATCGCTAGATCATTCAGAAGCTTAGAGACTTTCAGAAAAAATCAGACTCTTAACATACCGAACACATTAGAATGAACAGTATAATTTTCAGAAGTATGAAAGAAAAATCTGGCAGAGGAAGCCATTGAAAAGGGGGCTTAGGTGAGGAGGTAAGGAGAACTTACTGATAGTGACTGAATGTGAAATAGGAAAATACTTTGGAGATCATCTGGCAAAGATTATGGTTAAAAAAAATGAAAAAAATTCTTAGTAGAAGGAAACCTATTTAAAAAGTTCATAAAAAAGAATGAAATAATGCCGTTTGTAGCAACATGAATGGACCTAGAGATTGTCATATTGTGAAGTAAGTCAGACAGAGAAAGAAAAATATCATATGATATCACGTATATGCAGAATCTAACAAAAAAAGGATACAAATTAAATTATTTACAAAACAGAAATAGACTCACAGACTTAAAGAAGGAACTTATGGTTACCAGGTGGGAAGGGTGGCGGGGAGGGATAGTTAGGCAGTTTGGGACTGACATGTACACACTGCTATATTTAAAATGGATAACCAACAAGGACCTACCATATAGCACAGCGAACTCTGCTCAATATTATGTAACAACCTAAATGGGAAAAGATTTTGAAAAAAAATAAATACATGTATATGTATAATTGAATCACTTTACTGTACACCTGAAACTAACACAACATTGTTAATCAACTGCACTCCAATAGAAAATAAAAAGTTAAAAAATAAGTTTGCAATCTGACAAGAAAGAGAATGCTTTGGAGAGTAGAAATACAGTATAACACTACATGAAAGAGTTAAAATGACATAATAACACCTTAGAATTTTGAAGCATTGACCTTCAAATCAAGCCAAATTTAATATGTACACTGCATATCAACTGAAGAACATTATTCATCTATAGTGAGCCTCAATTTCCTTATTTATAAAAGGGGGATATGATGCCTATTTTAGTATAGCATCATAAATACTAGATATTATAATATCAATAAAGATAAAGTTCTTAGCAATAGCCAGGAAAGCAGTAAGAATACTAAGTACATTAGGCAATATTTTCAAATCTTTAGTGGAGAATAAAATCATAGAATAATAAGATGAAAAAAAGACTGAAAAAAACAATAATAATGTGATTAAGTTGAGTTTATAAAACATTAATAACATTTAATTTGGAAATTTTATCTACTGATCAAAAATAGAATCTAAGTATGTTAATGTTCTTTATAATTAAAAACCTGTGAGGATTAAGTACCACACTATATCTGAAAACACTTCAAATTATAAAGTGCTAATTAATTAAATACATTGGATAAATGGGTACTGAATTCTCATTAAGGTAAAGGACTAGGGCAATTAACAGATGAAAGAACAGCTGTAGTAGTTGAAAATAATACAACTTTGAAGATCAGGCTTTAAATATAAATTACTGTGTAATGAACAGTAGCCCAAAGGAAATGGAGAAGGAAACATTATTTTTGAAGGATTCTGGAGACATTTTTGGAGGTATTTTTAATAATTCATTGGAACTTTTGGGAATGTGTTTCTTTCTTTAAGAAGTTTTGACTAATGTATACCCTCGTGTAATCACCATTACAGACAATGGTAAATATGCTAATTACTCCAGGTTTCTTTGTGCCCATTTGTATTCCCATTTTTTCCTTTTCCCCATCACTCTTACATTTCTCAGGCAACAATCTGTATTTTGTCAGTATAGATTGGTTTGAATTTTAGAATTTTATAGAAATGTAATTACAAGTATGTACTAGTTTTTGTCTAGCTTCTTTCGCTCAGTATAATTATTTTGAGATTCATTTATGTTGAGCATGTATCATTAGCTCATTCTTTTTATTGTTGAATAGTATTCAATTGTATAAACATACCATCAAATGTTTATCCATTTTGCATTGATGATCATTTGGCTGTTTCCCCTTTGGAGCAATTACAAATAAAGCTTCTATGAATATTCACATAAGAGTTGTTGTACGGACATATGATATTGTTTCATTTGGATAAATATCTAGGACTTAAATGACTGGATCATATAACCACAGTATGTTTAACTTAAAAACAAATTTATTTTCTAAAGGGGTTGTAATATTTATATTTCACCAGAAGTGTGTGAGAGTCCCAGTTTCTCCATATATTCACCAATGATTGGTTATAATTCTCTTTTAAAATTTAGCTGTTCTAATAGTTGTAATGATATCTCAATATGTGTGTGCATGTGTATGTTTGTTTTGTTGTTGAGAATTATATTGAGATATAATTTACAGACTACACAGTACATTACATATACACAAGGATGAATTTTATTAAGTTTACAAAGTTATACAACCATCACCAATTTTAGAGCATTTCTATTACCACCCCCAAAATCCCCTGTGCACTTTTCTAGTCATTCCCTGTTACCACCTCCTACCCTAAACAAATGATAATCCACTTTCTGTATTTCTAAATTTTCCTATTATGGGCATTTCATTAAATGGAATCATACAACATGTGGTCTTTTTTGTCTGGCTTCTTTCAGTTAATGTAATATTTTTGAGTTTCATCCATATTGTGGTATGCCATCAATACTTCATTCCTTTTTATTGCTTAATAGTATTCCATTGTATGGCTATATTACTTTTTGTAGATCTCTTCACCAGTTGATAAACATTTGGGTTGTCTCCAGTTTGGTGTTGGTCTTTGTATATTGTTGTTGATTGTTTGTTTAATGAATTCCCTGTGCTACTTCTGTAATGTCTGTTTTCTTTATTGTTTATGGTAAGTGAAGTCTCTGCATGGTTAGCATACTGGCCATCTAATGAACAGAGATTTCTTATATGTCCTGAAGCAATAAGTCTCGGACCCTTTGCTCTAGTGCTCTGTGTGTTTTGAGAGACATGCCTTAAATGAACAAGTAGTTTACATAACTCTCTTTTGACCTTCACTTACTGCTTGTCCGGGGACCTCAAGCTCAAAAAGAAATGAGAATTTGGAGCCCTCTCAGGTTTTCCTGTGCATCTCTTTTAGATAAGTTTTTCTTTCTTCCTCTTATTTTTTCCAACTGGTATCACAGCCCAGGAGAGCTACAATGTTAAACAATTGCCATTGAGATTTTTAAACAAAAGCCTTTGGGGAGAGGACTTTGCTCACTGAGCAAGCTCTGAGTCAGGGTGAAAAAGAAAAGCCCTGAGAATAGCAATTTTCCAGGGAGCTGCCAGACAAGTCAAATATTAATTATTCTCTAGAGTTTTTCTCTCTTGTGGGGAGTTCCAAACTCATTCTGTTTCCTCCACTGGATACTAGGCTGCTTATTTCCAGAGATACCATGTTTCTAACTACCAGGTTTCAAAGTTACCGTGGAGGTAGGCATAGGACTCCTTGAGATGGAGAAAGGATAAAATGCCAAAAACCTCACTGTTTATCCCAAGATTCTCACATTTTCTTAAATAAATGCTTCATGGATTAATGCAAGTCTTTGGTTAATTGCCAAAGTTCTGAAAAATATTTCATTTTAACACTTTGGACCAAATTTCTCATTTCATTATGGAGGTGTCTATATTGAGAGGTCCTTACTCCATCATTATGGAAGTTCTTCTCACATGGTAAATTTATATTTAACTTTTTAAGAAACTGTCAAACTGTTCTTCACTAGTAAAATAGCACCAATTACATTTCTACTAGCAATGCAGAATTGCTCAGTACAGCTTTAATTTGCATTTCCCTAATGACTAAATGCTGTTAATCATGTTCACATGTTTATTTGCCCTCTCCATACATTCTTTTATAAAATTTCTGCTAAAATATTTTGCATTTGTTTTTAAGTTGGGTTGCTTGTTTTTCTTATTATTTAATGTTTAGAGTACTTGTAATATACACATTTTAATATAATCGGTATGTACCTTTAAATGGCATTTTAATGCCACGTATGTTGGGTAAGGACCTTATAATGGTATATTACCTATTTCTCCCCCCAACTTATTGTGCTATTGTTGACATAAATTTCGTTTTTCGTATGATATAAACACAAAAACTACTATATTTAAAGAGTTAGTTATTTTTAAAAGCAATTAGAATAAAATAAAAAAGCTTTTAATTTTCCTCCATTTCCAACACTTTATTTCTTTATTAAGATGTGAGATTTTGACCTATATCATATTCCTTATGCCTGAAGAATTTCCTTTAATATTTCTTTTAGAATATGTTTGCAAGCAATGACTATCCTCAGTTTGTTTTTCTGAGAAATAAATTATTCTCCCTCAATTTAGATGTATTGTTATGGGCACTCAAGAGAATACAAAGTGAATCATACATACCTCTTCAAGAAATTTATTATTTAGAGAAATAACTATACACAAACAAGACGCTAAAATATGCAAAATGACTGTGACTATGAAGAAATGCCAGTAAAATTATTTCATCAGATTAGAGGCCATAACACATGTCCTAAGAAATGCAAACAACAATAACAACAACAAAAACTTGAAACAATGATGAACTCATTAGTTTTATCTAGATCGGATATTTACACATAAATATATTTTTAGTTTTGGAGAAGCTACCATCAAGGAGAAAAAGGCAAAAGCACTATGGAGTCTTCCTCACAGAAAAACACTAAAATCTTACCCTTGGAAAGGAGATAAAACTATAAGATGAGTAAAGCAAGGACAAGGGATTTATGATTTATGATTTCTAATTGCCCTTTCCTGAGAAGAACTCTTCTAATCTTGAGATTATACCTTTCTTCTTTTTGGAATATTAAAATATCTTTTGCAAAATGATAATTAAATTTCATGTCAGGTTTTTAGTTTATGTTATGCTTCCTTTTTTTCCTTTAGTATTCTTACTTGGCAAAATTTAATTGCCAATTTGATGGCTGTCCCAGAAGTGTTTGTGTGAATGTGTGTATGTGTGTGTGTGTGTGTGTGTGTGTGTGTGTGTGAGTGTATTTTTTTACTGGCTTAGGAAATACAAATGCTTGGAATGTGGGCATTTTAAAATATTCATCTTGAGGCAAGAGATAGATGGGTTCCCAGGGCAAATGGTTGGAGTTCATTCCATGTGGACCTGTACTCTGAGATGGGAATAGCAGGACAATTGAGTGAGGAGGCTGGGCCCTGCCCAGAGAGAAGATAAGAGACCACATATCTCTCATTCTCGAAGTCAGGAGACCTCCCAGACTACACATGTGCTGAAAGGCTCCTTGGAGGTCTAAATGGGAGTGATGGTAACTGATGCCAACTGATGCTCACTACCCATAGGCCTCTTCGGTAGAATCCATCTTAGCTAAGAGATGCACGCGCACACATGGGAAAATCCTGAGGTATACCAAATAAGGACTTTGAAGCAGGCAAATCAAAATGATTGGCCAAAAGAAACCTGGAAGAAATGCCCCATAAAAGTGCTTCAAACTGCCATGAGAGCACGGCTCTCTCTCAGCCTGCCCGTGTGTCTATCCACACGTACTGTACTTCTTCTTTCCCTAATGAATACTTTTCTTGTTTCACTACTATCTGTCTTTGTGGGAATTCTTTTTCTGCAAAGCTGTAGGGCCAGGGCCTTATCACTGACCACTGGTCTAGTGGCTAGGATTCGGTGCTCTCACCACTGAGACACGACTTCATTCTCTGTCTGGGAACTGAAACCCTGCTTCAAGCCGCTGCAGGCCAAGGCCACCGGAGATCAATCTGGGAAACCAATGAGGGTACTTATACTGTACTGTTATGACTAGTATAATTTATACTTCAGTATATATATAAAAGCATGAATAGTAAGGAAAATAACTTGCAAAGTATTGGACAGAATAAAAGAGAGTGAAAATTTTCTATTCTTTAGGATAGTTGAGTCCAACTGTGTAAGCTAAGAACAATCCTCTATCACTAGTTATACATAATAGGAATAACTGGGAAGATAAGAACAAAGCGCTGATAAATTTCTTGTAGCTTCTGTGTTAGATTCTGTCATGACTTCCTAAGCATCCTGCCGAAACAGTATTATTCATTTCCATGCTACAACTACAACATTAACAGCTGTCAAATTTGTATTTGCAACTCCAGTGCTCCTTCTAAGTTTCATTATTGCATCTCCAAATGCTCATTGGACATCTTTAGTGATTATTTCCACATAGGTAAAGCAACTCATTAATCTGTTTGCCTCCAAATAAATACCCCTTAAAATGCGATCAAATGGCATCATCAGTCATTTTGCTTTCTGAACAAGAAACCCTGATGATAGCCAAATGTTCACTATGGTCAGCCACCAAATCCAAGAAAACATTAAATCCAGTTAAGGATAAATCCTCAATATCTGTCAGATTTACTATCTCTTTATAAATTCATTGTTACTATCACAATTCCTATTCTCATCTTCTATTTTCTGAACTATTTAAATAAGCTTTTAGTTGATTTCCCTTTCACCAGTGTCTCTTAACTTTAGTTCATTCACATTTCCACAAAATTTATCTTTGTGAAATATACATTTACTTACTGCATGATTTTGCTGTTTCTCCTTTGCCTACAGCTCAACTTTTAGCTCCTAAGAAAAGTATTTAAGAACATATATGATCAGCTTCCAAGTTTATGCTGACATTTCCTGTTTTGACTCCTTCACTTTAGCCATTCTATGATTATGCCCTAATTATATGTGACCCTTCATTCACTATTCAACTTAGAATGTATAGTTTCTCATGGAAAGCATAATAAACTCTTTGTACCTTGGACCTATCTTGGATGCCATCATTTTATTCGAAATCAACCTTATCTTCATAATTTGTCATGCCAATCGCAGCTCTTGTTTATATATTAACTTATAACACTTAAAGTATTGTGGTTATGAATATTTTTGTGTTTGTTTGTTTTACTTTGAACTCTGCAAAGGATAAGTAAAGTTTTTCATTTTATCTTCCCAGTTTGGACATTATTGCAAACAAGTAAGAGGCACTCAATATGTGTTTGTTGAATGAGTTAAATAAATGGTAATACTAATACTTTACTATCACCCCATCTTAACGTATTATTTAACAATTATTAAAATTTATCATCTGATTAGTCTATGTTATGTCAGCAACTGTGCTGAATTTTAGCATATATTATCTCATTGCATCTTCCACAACAGTGGTACCAGGTCATATTTTTACATTCATTTTACATATTAGAAAAGGGGGATTGAGTATTTTATCCAAGGTGATACAGCCTTTCTGATAGCAAATCCCATGCTCTTAGTCTCAATATCACACACTCCCCTCCAAAATACTAAATCCCATTTTGCTTCCAAAAATTAATTTTCCATATCACTAACTTATTTAGCATTTTCTATAGACCTTGAACATGTCACTTAGGTTTTCTGAGTCACAGTTACACATTATTTTACAATGATTTTGAGAACCAAATGGGGTAATGCAAACTGCAACTTTTCATTGCAATTTTTGTTATTATAACTCAGCACTTTTTTAAAAAAAAATTTTTATATCAGACAAATTGAGCATAAATTCTGTGACCTAGGATCTTAACTTCTTTGTGTTTATTCTCCTTATCTATAAATGAGCATAATGATAAATATCAATTAGCTCATCAAGTTGTTGTGAGGAATCATTCAGTCATTAAATGTGTAACACACAATGATGAGAATTTAGTAAATAGTTAAAATATCTTAGCTTCTATGTTTAATATTATTGCTATAATGTTAGAAATATCATTTTTTATTACTTACTTTTGCCAACATAATCTTAGAATTACTATCAGGCTAAATCATTCTTTAAATGAAACACAAGTTTGAAATTTTACATTGGGAGTCTATTGAAGATTTTTTTAACATAATATGATCAGATCTGTACCTCTATAGAATCCGTCTGGCATAAGCATAGATATGTAGATCAGTGGAACAGACTTGAGATCCAAAAATAAGTTATTAAATTGTTTTGGACAAGGGTGACAAATCAATTCAATGAGGAAAAAATAGCCTATTCAATAAATAGTGTTGGGACAAATAGTATCTACAAGTAAAAGAATGATTTGGATTTCTATCTTGCACCATATATAAAAATTAACACAAAGTGGATTACAGGCCTAAATGTAAGAGCAAAAACTGGTAGAAGAAAAAATAGGGTTAAATCTTCATGACATTGGATAAACTAGGGATTGTAATATTTATGACACTAAAAGCATGGCAACAAAATATAAAAGAGACAAAGTGGACTTCATCAAAATTAAACGTCTCTGTTATGAAGAATACCATTGACTGAAAAGACAACGAAAGAAAGAAAGAAAATATTTGCAAATAATATATCTGATAAGGAACTTACATCTACACTATATAAAGAACTCTGACAATTCAATAGTATACAAAGAGCCCAATTAAAAAATGGGCAAATGATACAAATAGATATTTCTCCAAAGAAAATATATGAATGGCCAATAAATTCATGAAAATATTCTCAACTCCAGTACTGATTAGAATAATGCAAATCAAAACCACAATGAGACACCCCAACACATCCACTAGTATGGCTGCAATTAAAGACAATAATTGGTGTTTGTGGCGACATGGACAATTTGGGACATTCATGCACTTGCTAATAGGAACATAAAATGGTATAGACATTTTAGAAAACATTCCTTAAAATATTAAACATAAATTTGACATATATAAAACCTCAGAAATCTACTGCTAGGTATATACTCATGAGAAATAATACCAAATGTCTATGCAAACACTTGTACACAAATGTTCATAGCAAGATTACTCACAGTAGCAAAAAGATGAAACAAACCAAATGTCCCTCAGCTGATGACTGGGTAAAGAGAATATGGTATAGTTATTGATATAGTCATAAAAATTATGAATGCTAAACATGGATGTCTTGAAAATATGCTAAGAAAAAAAGCCAGTCATAATATACCATATATTTTATGATTCCATGTATATGAAAGGCCCAGAATAGGCACATCCATCAATGCGTAAAGTAGATTAGTTTTAACTTTTGTCACAGTGGATGGAGAAAGAATATTAATAAGCCTGATAAAGGAAATAGGACTTCTGTTGGAGTGATAGCAATTTTCAAAAATTATAATGTGAACATTACACAACTTTGAATATACTAAAAATTTTTTACTATACATTTTAAAATTAATTATAAGGTGTTTGAATTTTATCTCAATAAATCTGTTTTAAAAACATTCATCAGATGTTTAATATTTTACATAAAATGCTAGCAGTTTGTGGTTTCTTAAAAGTGTTACTTCCAATGCTGATATTAAATCTTTATATTAATATCTATATAATTAAATTGCCAACATTAGTCTAAGACTGTATCAGAAATGTTTTCATGGTATTGTTGGGAGAAAGGGTGGCAAAGAAGAAAGTTTCCAGTGGTACTACATCTTAATGTATTCAAAAACCAGCCAGTAATATGGCAGATCAACTCACTGGAAAAAAAACTGAGCAAAGTATTTTTCATTGCTACTCAATAATGCACAGGTATCCCTTCCATGTAAACTCTTAAGAGTTACACATTCTTTTTTCAGTTTTAATGGTGACCAACACAACTAGTCAGCACTATACAAAAATTTACATTGTTCACATACAGGCAGTCCCCTACATATGATGGTTTGACTTATAAATTTTTGACTTTACAGTGATGTGAAAGCAATACACATTCATAACACCATTATACATTGAGGAAGATCTGTATATTAAAGGACATCAAAAGGCACACATGAAAAGGTGACATTTAGCATATGAAAGTTATTTATCATTAAAAAAAGAAAATACATATCAAGATTCATAAATGTAAAGGCTAGGACTACCCTATGTCTCTTGCAATTTAGTAATCTAAACATTGAGAACAAGTGTTTAAAAAATTTATAGCAATTTGACATTGCTGTGGCATCCTGAGTATAAAATATAGTATAAAAGTTAGGTCTTGTTGAAATAATATAGTGAGGAGCATCTGTCAGCTGCTAATTAGCCAATCATAGCAGGACCATTCTGCAATGTTTAATATTTTGAAGTTATCAACTGTCGTCTCTTTGTGTGTAAAAACTCTTTGGAGTTTAGGTTTTTTGTAGAAATATTTACTAATGGTGCAGCAGCCTGTATACAAATCAATACACTGCTTTTTTCATGGAGAAAATTTTGCTCACTGATTCTGTGCCCTCCTCAGAATAAACAAAACAAAATAAAACAAAACAAAAACACAAAGCAACAAAACACTGTTTAGTAACACAGTAAAACTTGTGAACTATTTACAGCTAACACACTGTGATTTTTCCTTTATTATGTGAAAGCTAATCATACATACTTGTACATGGAGTGTCACTGTAGTTATTTAGGAGATAATTTATGCTGAGAATTTTGAACTGCAAAATGTTATGCAATTGTGTTTACACAAAGTAAGTAACCAGACTGTTCTTAATGTTTTAATGACATGAGCTAGACATCCATATTTGCTGCATTGCCTGTATTTTGTATTTTTCAATAATTCTAATACCTCCATGAGAGTAAGGGACACATGTTTTTTAATGAGAGATAAGATCCAAAGACAAAAACAAAAGTTAGAAAAGTAGAATTTCTCTAGATTGTTACTATGTGCCTCATAATTTTTAACAATCATTATCAAAGAAGGTGATGATCTATGAAAGTTATCAATGAAAACTTTACGAATTTGATAAAATGCTTAAAATTTTATTTTCCATTAATAATGAAATTTATAAAATTTTGAATTTAAATTCTCTACGTATTAAAAGAAAACATACAAAAATGTATGGACCCAAGATCCGTTATTTTTCATTGAAAGGTATACATTTAAATATAAATTACAAAATAAGTAGTTGGAATTGGCTACTGACAAACGATTATTTTTTTAAAAATATAGCACTATTTTCTTCATTGTGAATAGATTATATTAAATCTCTTCTTCCAATCTCATCAACATACATGTGTGAGAATATTTCCTCATTGAATGTTATTGAAACAAAACATAGAAACAATTTAGATATCCATTATCCCTTGTGAATACCATTATCATCAATCTAAGATTAGATAAATTAATGAGCAAGAAACAAGCTCATTGTTACATTAAACTACTTTAAATATTGACATAGTGTTTGTTCAAAGCATGTCTATCCACTTAATATGGGGAATCATTGTTTCAGTGATAATTTCTGTTTAATTATAATTGCAGAATGACAAAATGTTTCAAGTATAATGACTCCCAGCATTAACTATGTGTGCTTGTGCTCTATCAATGAAGAGCATTTACAGTTTTCTGTGACATTGTTCTGATTATATCTATTGAAATGTAATTTCTTGTATGTAGGATCTTATAATTTAAAAACTTCTGCTTGCGATCTGTAACTTTTTTGCTTTGCAACTCGCTTTCTTAAGCAAATAATTTTGTTACATTCAAAATAAAACAGGTTAGAAAAATGTTTTTAAAATTGGTTGAACACAACAGATGTTTAAACAGTGTCTAAAAGGGCACCTCCTCTGTCCCTCCTGTTGCCAAAGCCTTTCTCAGAAGAAAAAAAAGCAAGGATGTGCCCTCCAGAAACTCACGCTGGCCTCTGATAAAGAAGCCTCCTGGGAACTGGGACTGTTAACTTCCCAACCAAAAAGTTCTCAGACCACTTCCTGGTCCTCTGCTAACCTCCTCCCTAGGTCTGACCTCACAAGAGCAAATCACACCCTGATTTGTGCATCCCTTATGCTTGCTGAAAGTGATTAAATGGCAGGTGTTTCAGAGACTGTTAAGAAAGCTCAAATTTGTAGGCTAGGGTGTCCATGTATGTGTGAGAGAGGTGCAATATACAACCCAAGTTGGTAAAGGAATTAGGACAAGACACTGGCCTGGAGTTAGGGGGAAGAGATGTATTTTTCTAGAGAGCCATGTTCCTAAGGACCATCTGGCCACTCAGGCCAATTGAAAAATATATTTGTCAAGATAGAAGTTTAGAACTTGTTTTATTTAACGATTCAATAACTTAATAATAACTTTTATAACTTATAACTTTTTTTTTTTTTTTTTAATTTATAAATTTATTTATTTATTTATTTATTTTTGGCTGTGTTGGGTCTTCGTTTCTGTGCGAGGGCTTTCTCCAGTTGCGGTGAGTGGGGGCCACTCTTCATTGCGGCGCGCGGGCCTCTCACTGTCGCGGCCTCTCCGTTGCCGAGCACAGGCTCCAGACGCGCAAGCTCAGCAGTTGTGGCTCAGGGCTTAGTTGCCCCGCGGCATGTGGGATCTTCCCAGACCAGGGCTCGAACCCATGTCCCCTGCATTGGCAGGCAGATTCTCAACCACTGCGCCACCAGGGAAGCCCTAACTTTTAAATGTTTAGACATATGGAATGTGAGTCTTTATGTATACTCCTGCCCTAGTCTCAGGAAATGGTCAGGGTAGATCTGACAATCACCACTTATGATCAATGTTAATTTATTCATTCAGCAAATGTTGATTTAATCCCTACCATGTGTCAGGCACTGCTTCAGGAGTTGAGAATATAGCAGTAAAACAAAACAAAAGTTGTACATTTCATAAACATTTTTCTGAGGAAAAGTTGGCTATATTTAATAAAGTTGAACATGCTCATATTAGATGCAACAGCCCTTCTATTCCTGGGTATATGTTTTAAATACTCTCTTACATATATACACGATGATACATGAAAACTTGTTTGTATCAAAAAATAGAAATAACATAAAAGTATGTCAACAAGGAATTTAATCAATAAGATGTAAAATATTTATAAATGCAATACTATACAGCACTAATAAACAAAAAAACTAGGTATACATATATAACAAGTGTTGGTGAGGGTGTCAAGGAAAGGAAATCCTTTTGTCAATAGGTATACAATTGGTTTAGCCACTGTAGAAAACAATATGGAGATTCCTCAAAACATTTTAAAAACAAAACTACCATTTAATCTAGCAGTCCCACTTCTGAGTATATATTTAAAGGGAATAAAATCAGTATATTGAAGAGATACATGCACCCCCATGCTCATTGCAGCATTATTCACAATAGTCAAGACATGGAAGCCACATTAGTGTCAATGGATGAATGAAGAAAATGATTTTATATATAATTTATATATAATATATATAATATAATATATATAGTAGGTTTTATTATATATATAATTATAATTATATGCTTATGTATTACACTTTTTATATACACATAAAATGGGATATTATTTAGCCAGAAAAAAAGGAAATCCTGCCATTTGTGACACCATGGACAAACCAAGAGGACATTATGCTAAGTGAGATAAGCCACACACAGAAAGGCAAACACTGTATGGTATCACTTATATGTAGAATGTAGAAAAGTCAAGCTCAGTGAAGCAGAGTAGAATGTTGTTTACCAGGGGCTGTGAGTGGGGGAAGTGGAGAGATATTAGTCAAATAATATAAACTTTCAATTATAAGATGAATAAATTATGGAAATATAATGTACAGCATGGTGACTGTAGTTAATAATAATGTATGACATACTTGAATGTTGCTGAGAGTAGACTTTAAGAGTTCTCATCACGGGAAAAATAAGGTGACTATGTGAGATGATGGATGTGATAATTAGCTTGACTGCAGCAGTCATTTCACAATGTATATGCATATCAAATTATCACATTGTATACCTTAAATATATACAATTTTTGTTAATTATACTTCAATAAAGCTGGAGAAAAAGATCAGTATAAATAAAATGAATGGCAAGTAATTTCAAAAATATATACATTACAATATTTAGATGACATTTAGAAACATGCATAATTCTTAGGATATATATAAATTGAATTAAAGTACTCATAAATCCATGAAAACAATAAAACTCTGTTCTAGATAATGTTTACTCTGGCAGAGGGTTAGTGTTGAGGTTTGGTAGGGAAAGACTACACAAGAGCATCCAAACATTTTGGTTATATGTTAATTCTTAATTTAGTTATTAGTATTATGGATGCTCATTGTCATTCTTTACTTCTATTTGTAAGTCTTAAAATATTTTAAAATAAATTAGAAAAAAGTAAAAACTATCAAGAAGACTTATATTGGCTTCAATTGCCCCAGGTTATGTATTTCCTCCAGCAGAGCATTTGAAGAAATGATTATAATGGTTGGATTTATGGCAGCTATAAGTCTTTTCTTTCCTATAGTGGAATAACAATGGTGGTATAGTTCTGTACTGGTGATAAGAAGGTCATGTTTGTGGGCTTGGATGTGTGTGGATGAAAAGAAGTTGAGTATATTAAAGGCAAATTCTCCTAGGGAACAAGATGAATTATCTGGGAGATTTAGAAGTCATTACGAATGATAATAGAATTAAATTCACTAGTTGTTTTGTCTCTATGTCTCAGTTTCTCTTTACTTCGTTTCCATCCTTCTTTACCTTTTCTTTATTCTGTTTTAGAAAGATGAAGCAATAATAATTTGGAATAAAAATAATACCAATTTGTAAGCAGCATCTGGAGGCGAAAAGTATGTAAAGTAGTTTTGAGGACAAAGCCAAGTTTCCATGAAGATAAATAAAGTCATTTAGTTAAAAAAAAGAAAAAAAAAATAGAGGGTGCTAGATTACCTGTTTAGAATAGAATAGAGTGATAATAAGCATTGGAAAATTCTAGATGGGCAGAAAGCAATGGGGGATCAGTCAGGGGACTGTCGCAAAGACATCAGGCTGTTAGAATTTTGAAAATGTAGGTAGACACTTTTGCACAATATACATAATAGGGACTTGAAAATATATTGCCTTATTCATAACATTTTTTGTGTTATAAAATCTTTATACCCTACATAAAGGATGGAAGTTTGTCTTGATCTCTCATAACCTCTATAGTTAATGCTACAGCATCTTACAGTAAATAAAATGTTCAATAATACTTATTACAGAAATACATTACTGTGGAATATTTTAGTAAATATATTTGAAAGACTATTCTTTATGCTTTTATGTAAAGTGTATAAATGATAGTAATAAATTATAGTTTCAAAAGATTTCACCGGTTTATGACTCTATTCTAAATTTTACTAATGTGAACTATACTAATTCAAAATAGAATAAAATTAAATAAAATTAAATAAAAATAAAATAACAACTTGAGATCTTTCCAAGGATATAAGTCAAAATACAGAACATAAATATCTCCCATTTAAAAAAAAAGGTTGTTATTTAATGATTCATTAATTCACTCATCCAATTATTTCTATAATAAATATTTGTTAAGTGTCTACTCTGTGTATGGTAATAACTGAAGTAGATTTCCAAATAGATTTAAATTGTATAACAAAAAGGGGGGAAATTAATTAAAATCAGATGAACAAATCCCTTAGTCTTTAACTCAGTAAGATTTATTTGATACAAAGATAAAATTTTTGTTTAAATTCCTTTTATTTCTCTAACATCCTTCCACAAAAGGTTAAGGCCATTGTACTTCTGATGTACAAAATTAATTTTAATCATTGTCTTCTAACACATTTTAACAAATCAGAGTTTAGGGAGTAAATTTATGACATTATGAACATGTCTCTGTCTTCACTGTAGTCCTCATCCAAAGGCTAAACCAGTACCCTTGATCCACTTCTATTTATTCCCAAAATATTAATCTAATTTTACTTTCTCATGAGAGTTGTTCACATAAAATTCTTATTTTACTACTTCAGAATAATCTGGCATCTTTATTCCTTACTCATCATACATCACAGAGTTTGTTTTCTGGCATGCATCTTGTTCTCTTTGGGCTGCAGTAAATTTATTTTAAAATTACATTTAAGATTCATTGAGGTCAGATGCTTTTGGCAGAAAGGTTTCCTTCCTCTGGTTTACAGAACTCACAAAATGGCTTTTAACATAATTTTTCTTTATGATCTTTCAACAAAAACTGTCACACATTTTACTACAACTTTATATTTTTCATGGAAATTTTTAAATTGTTTTGAACTCAAACTTAGATTTATCAAGGGTTATGACTAAATTGGCATGAATATTCATATCTACATGTGTGGCCAAATAGCCCAGAGATTGCTTCATAAGACATTATTTTCCTGATTATGAGGAATATGTATGCATGAGTGTGTATATTCATACACATAATACACATATATACATATATACAAGCATATATATGTGTATATACATAGATATATATTTCTCTATAAAATTAAACCTCCACATCCATTCTACGTTATTTTGTCTAAAGCACTTAAGTCCTGATTATTTGCATTCAAAAGCACTTATTTGGATACCATTAGGCTGTGATATTAATATCAATCTACATTCCAGAGAAAAATACATACAAGAACTCTTTATGCAAATATTATACTTTATTTTATCTGCTGTACTAATGGGATATCATAATACCAAAAATATGAATAGAGTTTTAGAGGCCATTAAAACCACACTCTTATCTAATGCTTATATCATCCCAGCAACATTGTGCCCATGCTTCTGTGGTCATTTGTTTTCTATTTGAATCTACTTCTGATAAAGAACTCATTACTTTCCCAAAACAGAATATTATGTTTCAGGACAGATCTAGTATTATTAAAAATGCTCATGAACTTCGCATACCCATTCATTGGTTCTGATACAGAAAGAACAATCTGATATTTTCTTTCTGTGTGACAGCTGTGTGAATTCCTGAAGCCAGTGGGCTTACAATCCTCTGTGTCATTCTAAGCCACATACCTTCATTTTAAGCCATTCTCAAGCTCAACTCAGTTTATTTTCACCATGGCCTTTTAGATTCTTTTACGCTACGTGTGTTTACACAAAAGACAGCTGTATCACATGTCAATCACTTTCTTGGAATGGAATATAAATACAAAACATATAATAGTATTAGTGCTCTATTTGTCCATTTTAGTTTCAATAAGCCCACTGTAATCTGATGTTTCTTTCACTTATACCATTTTATTAATCTTGTCTCTTTTCCTGTAAGATTATAAACACCTTTGATGGCAAACGCCCTGTGTCATTTATGTTTGTATTTTCAGAGTGTCAAGAGTTATGCTTTGCATATCAGAGATAACCCACGAATGCCTGTTTAAGTAACATTTATAAGTGTACTTGAATCTTTGTAAAAATTAAGATGATACCACATTACTAACTTTTGAGTTACTGGTCATAACCTATAAAAATTATTGAATATTTTTAATTGAAAAACTATAACATAAAAATAACGTTTTATACTTTATCTCTGTTATAATTGATTTGCAAGAGAAAACTGTGGTTAGTCTTAACTTGAGATATTAAATCATATGAATTACCATAAACTATTACTCTATTCTCATTAAAAAATGAGGATGCATTTACAACCTCGATTAACAGATAATATGTTTATGGTTTGCCTGATTAAAAATGTGGTAGCTCAAGTGGCTTATTTCCCCAGTGGAAAACATAAAGTCTTGTTTCTGGATTTACTTTAAAGAGACTTGTCGGATATTAGCTTTCATTTATTCATATGCCAACATTATAATTTTTGTAACATTTAATTACTACCTCTATTAACATTTTATTAACAGTTTTTAAAAATTGAAATTAAGTCAACTATTCTTTTAAAAGTTAGGTTCATTCTAAGCTATAGTGTCTTTGAAATCATGAGTTTTCTATGCCAGTTATATTTACTATAATCTGCATTTAAATGGATATAGCAACATTACAAATTTAAAAATGCTCATCTGTATCACTTAAAAATAATCTTACACATCACCATTCATATACATATGTAAGATATTGTATGGAGAGATTATTTTTCTTGTCCTACAATTGTCAATTGTAGCCTAAACCTGAAAAAAAAATGAGATCTTAAACATCTCCTTTTATAGAGATACAATAAAAACTACAATACGTTGGTTGCAGGCACCTCCCTTAATGCTCATTCAAAGTTGATTGTACACAGTCTGATAATCCCAAACATTACTCAAACAAAAGTCTTTAAAGTAATCTTGAGCTGTGGTCCCAAATGTGAGTACTCTGCCTCTCTCTTCCCCGCTTTGTCTATATCAGGCTAAAGACAAAATAGGGAGGCATCAAGAATACTACTTGTATTTGTTTTTCTATTTTTGAAAGTCTCTAGGTCCATCTACATCTCTACAAATGACCCAATTTCGTTCCTTTTTATGACTGAGTAATATTCCATTGTATATATGTACCACATCTTCTTTATCCATTCATCTGTCGATGGGCATTTAGGTTGCTTCCATGACCTGGCTATTGTAAGTAGTGCTGCAATGACCTTTGGGGTGCATGTGTCTTTTTGAATTATTTTCTCTGAGTATATGCCCAGTAGTGGGATTGCTGGTTCACATGGTAGTTCTATTTTTAGTTTTTTAAGGAACCCCCATACTGTTCTCCATAGTGGCTGCACCAATTTACATTCTCACCAACAGTGCAGTAGGGTTCCCTTTTCTCCACACCCTCTCCAGCATTTATTGTTTGTAGATTTTGGGATGATGGCCATTCTGACCGGTGTGAGGTGATATCTCATTGTAGTTTTGATTTACATTTCTCTAATAATTAGTGATGTTGAGCATTTTTTCATGTGTTTGTTGGCCATCTGTATGTCTTCTTTGGAGAAATGCCTATTTAGGCCTTCTGCCCATTTTTTTTATTGGGTTGTTTGTTTTTTTGATATTGAGCCACATGAGCTGTTTGTATATCTTGGAGATTAATCCTTTTTCAGTTGCTTCATTTGTAAATATTTTCTGCCATTCTGAGGGTTGTCTTTTCGTCTTGTTTATGGTTTCCCTTGCTGTGCAAAAGCTTTTAAATTTAATTAGATCCTGTTTTTTAATTTTTGTTTTTATTCTCATTACTCTAGGTGGTGGGTCAAAAAAGATATTGCTGCGATTTATGTCAAAGAGTGTTCTGCCTATGTTTTTCTCTAATAATTTTATAGTGTCTGACCTTACATTTGGGTCTTTATTCCATTTTGAGTTTATTTTTGTGTATGGTGTTAGGGAGTGTTCTAATTTCATTCTTTTACATGTAGCTGTCTGGTTTTCTCAGCACCACTTATTGAAGAGACTGTCTTTGCTCCATTCTATATTCTGGCCTCCACTGACTAGAGCATCTAGTCTAACATTTACTATAAGTGATGAGAATGGGCATCCTAACCTAATTCCTCATCTGAGCAGCAAAAATTCAGCCTTTCACAGTTCAGTGTGGTAGTAGCCACTATAGCATATTATATTAATTGGGTTTTGGATGTTAAACCAACCTTATGTTTCTTCTCAAATCAGAAATCTGGAAGCCATACTGGAAATCTTGAAATCCTATCCATTGCCCTAAGCTCTAACATTCTGTTTATTCCATGTCAATAACATATTTTCTCATGTCTACTACTTTCACCTTAGTCTTAATTTATTTCATGTCTTTTCTTACTTGGATTACTGCAAAAGTCTCTTAATTTATTCGTCTTTACAGTTCCTTTTTTTGCTTCGCTCCAGTATATTAGCCACAGTATATTCATATAGTCGTTTTAGATCATAAACATAATCATGTTACTCTCACGCTTAAAATACTCCAGTGACTTTTTTTTGGTATAAAGTATTAACTCCTTAGAAAGTCTTTAATTAATTTTTCTATAAATTTGACTCTCTAGTTACCATGATTTTGTGAAGAATCCACATTTGTTTGAAATATTGATGAGTTAAAATGCTCTATCTACCACTACAACAATTAAAGTAGGGTTATTTTCTTTCTTCAACACCTGGTCACTAGTACCCAGTTACGAGAACTAGACTCTATTAAATAACCAGTCACACCTGTGGCTTTAAATTTAAAGCAAGGAGCAGGGGGTTAAATAATTGTTTAAATCCCCTGAGAAATAGGCAGCACTGTCTGTCAATGGTAGTGTGTTCTATATGTCCTACAGCATTGACAGTACACTAAATAGAATTTTTCTACTTAAAATGAATAGGTTATTCTTCCTTCATTTAGCCTTAAATAGCAGTTTTAGTTTCTGTTTTCCAAGTTTGATTCTTCAGTTTCCCCTAGATTCTGTGAGCGTTTGCTATTGCTCTAATAATGAGAAACTTCTCAAATAATTATACTGCACAGGTCCATTCCTGCAATCCTGAATATGGGCAAATACATGGACTTGATTTAATACCTGGCTGCTTCAGCTGTCTTTCATATTGTCTTTACATACTCCTTCCCACTTCATCCCTAAACCTTAGTTACAAAGAGATACTTTTTATTTATCATTCATCTTATTTTCTTCTCATACCTCCATGTCTTCACACATTCACTGAATATATGAATATTTATATCCCACTTTTTGCCCTGGTAATTTCTACTGATCAATAGCACTTATCTCATGTAATTATCTCTTTCATTCACCATCCACTTGCTGAGACTTTAACACTTGTCAACATCTATATTATTTGCTCTTGACACAAAAGTTAAAAAAACAACAAACAAACATAAACCCCCAAAACATATTTTCTGTTTCATGGAATTTTGTAATCTGAATGTGAAAAAAATGATTAAAAGAGCATTCAGATTTACATAGAACTATTGATATTATGGGTGCTGCATAAAAGAAAAAAAAATGACTAAGGTGGGATGAAAGGACACAAGTAAGAAATCTCTTCAAGGAGAGCCTTTTGGGAACTGTTTGCAGACCCAGGTTCTAACTACAAAGCCTGGGTTAGGTCTCCTACTCTGATCTTTCTTATCATCATCCTGAATATATCCTTATCATAGAACTTAAAAATATAAGCATATGTGTTTGTTTTTTATCTATTTATTCTCCAACTGTTTATTACTGGGAGTAATAACTAAGTATTATTTAACTTTGTTTCTTCAAACAATAAAAAATTAATTATGAACTACTATGGTACAATTATCTGTAAGAAAAATGTGCTACATCAAACTAAAAAAACAACAACATACAGATTCAGTGCAATCACTATCAAAATTCCAATTATATTTTTCACATAAATAGAACAAATAATCCTAAAATTTGTATGGATCCACAAAGACACTGCATAGCCAAAGCAATCTTGAGAAAGAAGAACAAAGCTGAAGGTATTATGCTCCCTGATCTCAAACTCTATAACAAAGCTATAATAATTTAAAAAGACACATAGAACAATGGAGCATAAAAGACAACCCAGAAATAAACCCACACATCTATGGTCAATAAATTTATGACAAAAGAGCCAAGATTATACAACAAGGAAAGGATAGTCTCTTTAATAAATGGTTTTGGGAAAATTGGACAGCCACCTGGAAAAGCATGAAACTGGACCACGACGTTATATCACCCAAAAATATTAACTTAAAATGAATTAAAGACTTGAATCTGAGCTCTGATATCATAAAGGTCCTAGGAGAAAACATGGGAGCAAATCTCCTTGATATTGATCTTAGTGATGATTTTTTGGACCTGACAACAAAAGCAAAAATAAACAAGTGGGACCACATCAAACTAGAAAGTTTCTGCATAGCAAAGAAAACCATTAACAAAATGAAAAGGCAACCTACAGACTAGGAGAAAATATTTTCAAATCACATATCTGATAAGGGATTGGGTTAATGTAGGCAGAAGATATGAATTTCCCAAAGAAGTCATACAGATGACTTACAGTTACATGAAAAGATGTTCTACATCATTAATCATCAGGAAAATGAGTCAAAACTGCAATGAGTATTACCTCACATTTGTTAACATTTCTACTATCAAAAAGGCAAAAATTACAAGTGTTGGTGAGGGTGTGAAAAAAAGGGAACCCTTGTGTGATAGGAATGTAAACTGGTGCAGCCACAATAGAAAGCAATATGGAGGTTTCTCAAAGAATCAAAAATTCAGCTGCCATATGATCCAACAATCCTACTTCTGGGTATTTTTCCTAAGAAAACTAAAATACAAACTTGAAAAGATATATGCATCCCCAGGTTCATTGCAACATTATTTGTAATAGCAAAAATATGGAAATAAACTAAGTTTTCACCTATGGATGAATGGATACAGAAACTGTTAGATATATACATATATATATATATATATATGTATATGTATACCTATGTATACATATACATATATATATATGCATATATATATATACACATATATACATACATACACACATACATATATAATTCAACCATAAAAAGATGAATCGTGCCATTTGCAACAGTATGGATGAACCTTGAGGGAATTTTACTAAGTGAAATAAGCCAGACACAGTAAGACACATACTTTATCATCTCACTTATATGTGGAATCTAAAAATGTCTGTCTCATAGAAACAGAGTAGAAGGTGATTGCCAGGCGATAAGAGTGGGGGAAATGGGGAGATGTTGGTCAAAGAGTACTAACTTTTAGTTATAAGATGAATAAGTTCTGGGGAATCAATTGTACAGCACGGTAACTATAATTAATAATATTTTATACTTGAAAGATGCTGAGAGTAGATCTTAAGGGTACTGAAAAATGGTAACTATCTGAGGTGACAGATGTGTTAATTAACTGTATTATGATAATGATTTCATAATGTATCAAATCATCACATTGTACATCTAAAATATATACCATTTTATCTGTCAATTACATCTTAATAAAGCTGGGAAAAAATAATGAAAACTTTCAGTAGTATTTGAGTTATTACAATGTACCAGGTGCTTTACTAAGTGCTTTAGGAATACAAGTTCATTGAATCCCCACAAACCTATATGAAATGGGATATGATAACAATTTTACAGGGAGAAAACTGAGATGCAGTGACTTATGTAGCTATTAAGTAAAACATTCAGTCTTTGAAACTAAGCAGTCTGTTTCTATAACCCACTTTCTGATCCTCTAAACTATACTCTCTCTCAAATGAACATATGTCATCATTATTCTTCATCCGTTTAAAAAAATCTTACATATTTCAATAAGTTACTTCTTTATTTCCTCTTCTTATTGGTCATCTTTCTAATATAAATCAGAAATTTTTGAAGAGTGAGCTTAATGAGAATGATATAGAATTTAGCCAAATTTGCTAAGGATATACTCAAGACATGACAATGCCATTTTGATAAACAATTTAGGGCAGAAGATGTGTAAGGTAATGGGTCTTTGAAGAAAAAGATGATTTGGTGTCATGATACCAGAGGTAACATGGTTTTAAAATAAGCAAAAATCAGCAGCCCTGACAACTAAATAATGCAGTGTTTTTTTTCTATTAACACATATGATAAAGATATACATAGATAAAAATATATTTGCTTTTTATTGAGGCATTACTAAACTAAGTAAATATGAATGTCTGATGCATCAGTGCAAAAGGAGAGACAAATGCAGATAGGAGATTGTTTTATTGAAAACTAATAAATGCTTATATATAATGGACATAATGTATAGTTACAAATACAGCAGTTTCACTGATAATGTTTTTTAAATTCAGGAAACATGGCTGTGTGTGTGTGTGTATGTGTGTGCTTATATTCATGAATTATGCCCTATCCTTTATATATTTCAATGTAGTTAAGTATACCCTTTATTCGTTCCAATATAAACACTTTTTGCCATAAAGAAAAAAAATGATACTGAAAGTTCATCATAAAATATTCCTTATGTGTTGAGCAGTAGTGATTTATACAATATCTGCATTTAAGTAAAAAACTCAGTGAATTAAATACATATTTCATGTTTGGTTTAAAAATGTTCTCTTTCACTCCTACCTATCTTAATGGGCAAAACTCAGGAAGACCAAATTGTTTTGGATTGCTGAAATGTTTTATGAACTCAATTTGATTGCAGTCATGTTCAATAGTTTGCTTGTTTGTCTGTTTGTTTGTTTGTTTCTTGAAAGAGATGAAAGGAGAGGTGCTGTCCCTTTTTTCAGAATATAGTGTATTTTTATTGTTAATACCAAGCTTTTCAAACATCATTACCTCTCTTCTTAGAAGAGGAGAACGTCTACAACTTCTGATCAGAATTGTTAGACATTTACATAATCTTCTGAAGGCTTAAATAAGACTGAGATTCAAAGAAACAAACAACATATATTCCGCTGAAAGCTCGGTAGGTTTCAAAGTTGTAATAAACACATAATTCTGTATATTAAAATTTTTTCTACAGAATTTAATACTTTTTCCTTCCCTATCATATGCACATGAAATGTATATGGGAGGGCCTCATCTGGTGCCTGGAGCATAGTAGGTATTAACTGACTATTCCTTAAATCTGAATCTGAAAATTTAAAAATATATATTTTAATATTAATGAAGATATCACACTATTTGTATCTGTACTCTCTTCCCTGGGCCACACATGGGCTAAGAACCTGGTAAGAACCTTGTCACTTGGGGTTTAATTTAGCCCAGAGACCATTTTTGTTTACCCATAGGTTTTTTAAATTCAATTTATTTAAACAAAAATGAAACAAAAACAAAAACCGTTCACAGAAATACAGAGGCTAATCATTCAAGGAAGGAAACAAAATGTACTATGCACATTCCACGGACTTTACTTAATGATACATCTGTATTTTAATTTTTCAAACTTCCAAATATGTATTTTCTGATGTTAAACTATTTTGTACATGTCACTGTCAATGCTGAGTTCTTCTCTAGTAGACTCCATGTTTTATAAAATATTTACTCAAGACTGTTTTGGACTCAGGACAAATTTCTAAATCTCTCTACTTTAATATTTAATCAATCACAAAAATATACTAGAGTAAAAATGAAGATTTAAAAAATTAAATTGCCTAATTAGTACATATCTCTAGGATATTTTCCTGAAAAAAACGATGCTATACTTCAGGGGTCCCCAACCTTACCGGTCCCGCGACCTGTTAACGAGCAAAGCTTCATCTGCTGCTCTCCCTCACTCCCCATCGCTTGCATTACCACCTGAACCATCCCTCCACCTCCCCAGTCCGTGGAAAAATTGTCTTCCATGAAACCAATCCCTGGTGCCAAAAAGGTTGGGGACCGCTGCTGTACTTTGTAAAAATATATATACATACATATGTATTTATTTATATATATATACAAATTCTTATAGACCAGTACAACTGCAAGCATTTTATAAATCATCCAATTCATTTTCTTTCTGTATTTATTCCTTGAAATGTCAAGATATCTGATGAAATACCTTCTTTGTTAAGAGAATATGTTTTGATCATTGTCCGTACACCTAGGTATGAAAAACAAAATAACAAAATATGATCTAATCTTATCTTAAATAGATATATAGGAGCCTATAAAGCCTAGCAATAAGAAGTCAGTATATCAGAATGAAAAAAAAAAAAAAAACTTGTTTCTAATCAAGGCACTTCCTTTAAGTGAGTGAACCAGGTCAGAAATCTTAATCGAATTGAAATTCAGACCCTGGAGTAAAGTTCCAGGATTCAAAGACATACTGGTTACAGGCCTAGGCTTTGGCGTCAGATAGTCTTGATTCTTTCCTGTATTAAATCCTCCCATGGTACTTTCTGGTATTAAATTTTTTGTCTGAATGTTCAATTAATAACTGTCTCTCCATTGGACTATAAGTACTGCTAGCACACTGATCATTTCTGTTTTGCTCATATGACAACTAGGGACCAAGCCAGTACTAAGAATATCATAGGCACACAATATATATTTGTTGAACAGTTGTAGTTAAAAAAAATTATTTTGAATGTGGATTGTTGAATAATCAGGTCATATTAACATCACAGAATCTGTGATATACAAAAGGCAGAAACCTGTTTTGTATAACCTCTTTGTAACATAATAAAAAACACTGAGGTGTTTCAGTAGTGAAGATGGGAATAAAGAGTTCATATTTTTTAAGGATTTTAGGTTTTTCCATTTTCCTTTGACTGAAAAATTCTGTGTTTCAGCCCATTCTACTTAACAATCACCTTTTAAGACATCATATTTCCAACTGACAGAGAATCTAAAACTAACTTCTCTGCCACATTGGTATAATTGGCTTTTTAGCAAATTTTACAATGTAAAAGATGACATTTCTTGCTGTGAAGATTTATGCACATGCATATATCCAGAATTTTCACATTTTATCATGTTTCCATGTTTGAGGACATGTATACTCTTCACTTTCTAACTTTTTAAAATGTGTATAAGTTTATTTCAAACTTTACTGAACTATGGTGCCTGGAATGTGAAGATAGCCTTGTTTGCAAACACCCTGATATTTTTAGTTGTACAGTTCTCCTTTCTATCTAATTTTGGAGCATTTTCTTCAAGGACTTTAGTGAGTTGGACATTTCCATTTTACAAGACATGATGGATTTTTTTGTGTCTTATATTTGAGTCTGACTGAAAGAAGGACTGAAAAAATCAGTATTTTAGAACATTCAATTAAGAAAAAGCTTATTGTTTTGTTTATTCTTTAGTAGATTTTATTACCTTCTGTTTCATGATTAAACATGTTCGTTTACTGCAGTTATCTCCCTATGGTCAGGCAGGCAGCTCAGGCTTGCTCAATATTTCTTTTGTCCACTGACTCACTCATGTCCCAGGTCCCCATTGAAGAAATATCAAAAATGTCCAAAGTACCAAATGAGTTTGTGGTTAACATGAAATCTCAGAACTTAGTTTATTCTGTTGGAAAAGGTTCATTTCTCCTTTCATTGGTATTTAAAAATAGAGCTATGAGTTATAAAAAGGAAAAACAATAATGACAACTAACACAATGAATTTAAGGCAAGAAAATATATAATTAAATTATATAAATTAAACTCCATAAAAATCCAACAGCAAACAACTAATTATTGTCATACTGCTATTATTATTATTACATATTTGTATACTACTTGCTCCCAAACAGAAACTGACAGTTAAAAAATTAATATAAAAATATCCATGT
This sequence comes from Balaenoptera acutorostrata, assembly GCF_949987535.1. NCBI lineage: Eukaryota > Metazoa > Chordata > Mammalia > Artiodactyla > Balaenopteridae > Balaenoptera > Balaenoptera acutorostrata. The sequence continues at coordinate 76,839,655 of NC_080072.1, forward strand.
ACATTTTTTTGTCAAATTTATTTTTTCCTCTTTACAAATATTACAATTATTTGTGCTCACAGGCTCTGTATGGTTTGTAAACCATATCCAACTAATTCTGTCAGCATAATATCCAAATATAAATTTTTAAAATTTTGTTATTTATTTTTCTAATTTTCAGTTATTAGGGGAATACATTCTTGAATTAAAATATTTATAGTAAAACTAAAGTTGAAGTTATTTTGTTTCCTGCAGTGTCCATGTGTTAAATTCAAAAGTTTTGATAGTGGAACTTTTGATTTTTAAGTAGAGAAAAGATAATTTAAAAAATTGTGTTTCTTTCTTTTTTGTGCAATACCTAGAGATGGTCAGGCATTTTAAAGATTAACTGTTAACTAATAGTAAGTGAATTCTCAAACATAAATCTTGAGGAAATCTTTTATGTATAATAATTTACATTTTACATATTTACAGATCACAGAATTATTTTGCAAACATTTTTGCTTTTGAAATTAATAGAACCCTGTCTAGTAGAAAAGACAGTTTTTGATTCCCCATTACAGGGATGGAGAAATGAGGATTTAAAAGAGATGACTCAGCAAATCACAAACAAAACGTAAATGCACATCACATGGCTCCAAAAACAATGACATTCCTATTGCAATCTCCTATATTTGATGTGATGCTTCTAATTATTATGTACCTCCGAGAATAAATGTAAGTTCAAAGGAAAGAGCTTAAAATGTCCTAGAGTTATGAGGTGGCATTTACAATGTTATTATCTTTTTTCAAGGTTGTTTTTCACAAAACAACAGGTTTTCAGTATGATTTAGAAATTTGTAGGAGTCTTCAAAAGGTTGACATTTAATTCAGCACATCAAGAACTGTTTGGTGTCTAATATATGACAGCACTTTTCTAGGCACTGAGAGGAAGATATTTTTTAATCAATGATTTAGTTTCTTGCATTTAAGGAAATTACCACCTTAGAGAGAAAAATCTAACCTTAATTTAAAAGTACTTAAATAACATTTGCAAGCTTGACATAACTAGTCATACATATTAAAATTTGTTTTAATATCTGTGTACACATGAAGGCATGGTATCAATTCTGATGGAGGAGGAGAGCCCAACCATTTTCTAGGCTGAAAAAAAACATAGTGAATGTTGTATTTTCTAAAGTGTGATCCGGCAGTATGAATACAATGGATCATGTGTATACAAGTAGAGCTCACATGTCTTAGTTTATATTCCCCTCAAAAAGGAAAGCCTCTAACAAGAGACTGCATAAATCCCCTAGTTCATTTTGTGAAGAGATCCCATGGAGCATAAGTGAAGTCTGGAGAGAGAAAGACAAGGAAGAAGGAGGAATGATGCAAGTTTATATTCCCAAATTTGATCACCACAATGGGTCACTGAGGCCAGATTCCACCAAAATCTTACGAAGCAATATGCATAATTTGTTTTAGTACTTCCTATCTGAGCAACAGAAGGTGGGAACATACATTCACCTTTTTCATCATTGTGTGATCACTGAGCCATGACACATTTGCCATGCTTCTAAGATGCACTTGGATGAGAGCCATGAAGTTAGTTCTTAGTGACATCCCACACAATGACTCAGAGAAGCACTAGTGTGGAATATGAGACAAGTGCCTTAACTGATGAGAAATTTTGTCAGGTTGTGCCTTTTAAAAGCTGTCTGTGGCTCAATGTCTGGTGTGAAAAGTGATCCAGTAGAATGTGCGGTGGAGCTTAAGACAATTCTAATAAAACACATGATTGGAAAGCATGTTAGAGAGATATCTTAACAATCCCACTTTTGATGGTAAGGGTCAGAACTATAATTCATTCAACAAAAATTTCCCTCAACATCTACTACATGCCAAGACATTCACTGGAAGTTGCATCACAAAGAACAATCAGAAACAGCAACTCAATCAAAAAATGCGCAGAAGATTTAAATAGACTTTTCTCCAAAGAATACATACAGATGGCCAAGAGGCACATGAAAAGATCCTCAACATCACTAATCATCAGAGAAATGCAAATCAAAACTATAATGAGGTTTCACCTCACATCGGTCAGAATGGCTGTCATCAAAAAATCTGCAAACAATAAATGCTGGAGAGGGTGTGGAGAAAAGGGAACCCTCCTACACTGTTGGTGGGAATGTAAATTGGTACAGTCCCTATGGAGAACAGTATGGAGGTTCCTTAAAATAACTACCATATGATCCAGCAATCCCACTCTTGGGCATATATCTGGAGAAAACCATAATTCAAAAAGATACATGTACCCTGGTGTTTACTGCATCACTACTTACAATGGTTGGGACATGGAAGCAACCTAAATGTCTATTGACAGAGGAATGGTTAAAGAAGATGTGGTATATATATATACAATGGAATATTACTCAGCCATAAAGAAGAAGGAAATAATGTCATTTGCACTGACATGGATGGACCTAGAGATTATCATACTAGGTGAAGTAGGTCACAAAGAGAAAGACAAATATCATATGATATCATTTACATGTGGAATCTAAAATAATGGTACAAAGGAACCTATTTACAAAACAGAAATAGAGTCACAGATGTAGGAAACAAACTTATGGTTACCAAGGGGGAAAGGGGAAAGGAATAAATTGGGAGATTGGGATTGACATATACATACTACTATATATAAAATAAGTAACTAATAAGGACCTACTGTATAGCACAGGGAACTCTACTCAATATTCTGTAATGACCTATATGGGAACAGAATCTAAAAAAGAGTGGGTATATGTATATGTATAACTGATTCACTTTGTTGTACAGCAGCAACTAACACATTATAAATCAACTATATTCCAATAAAAATTAATAAATAAAATTAAAAGAAAAGAAAGTACCCAATTTCAAAGAGCTCAAAGACAATTAGAGATACACAAATTTCAAAAAAAGAGTCTTTAGTAAATTTTAAGATGATTTGATTGAAATGTAAATGCCTGAACAAATTTGAAAAATATTTTATAGATAGACACATTAGGACTTGGTGACTAAATGCAAATAAAATATGAGAAAAAGGGGACAAAACATGTCTTCAAGTTGAGAAGAAAAAATTTTTGAGAGAAAAATTAAAAGTTGGATTTCATAATGATGCTGTCTTTGGGCACCCATCCTTAGTTTAAAACTATTTCTCTCCCTAAGTCAATATTCAGTTTCCCAAACTAAGTAATTAGATGAAAGTTAGTGACGAGTATCCTCTGAAAGACTGGTGAGGTCGAAGAAAAGACAACCTTGAAGATATAAGTTATAACTGAAAGTAACCACCTCGTGCCAATTAAAAATTTTCTAAAGAGGACTCAAAAAGCTCATGCTGCTACAGAAGGTCTGTTACTTGTTCTTGAGATCACAGAAGATAGAGAACTTGCAAGTAATTTTCTTTATCAATTTCTGGCCTCACATTTTACTATAGTACTTAGAAACAACCCTTTTGTTCAATGTTCACTCTCTTCCTTTCCCCAAAAAAGCAATAATATTAATCTTATGAAACAGATATTTGATAATTACTACCATTTTAGCTGAACATGAATTTACTTAAATAAAATGTGCTGATATACATACCCATTAAGACTTAAGAATGTCTATACTGATTGGACTCAACTATTGGTTATGAATAATTTAGGGATAGGGACTATAGATAAGTAAATCCCACTCAATCCCTTTAAATCTGGAACTTTTCAGGGTAGTTTTAGCTTTACTGGGTCCTCCTCTTTTTCTTTACCTCTTGATGAAATTCCCAGAGCTCACTACTTGGATCTCTTGCCTTTATTATTTATTTCCATTCTCTTTGTGATATTGTCAACTTCAAATGCCAGCTGAATGCCAAAAACTTCCAAATTTATATTTGCAGCACTAACCTGATTTTTTTCAACTACTCCCCCAATGTGCTCCACCTGTAGAATTCCCAATCACAGTTGATTGTAACTCCCTCCTTACAGTTCCTAGACCAAAAGCCTTGGCATCCTCCTGACTTCTCATCTTCAATTCACATCTCTTCTTCAATCAATTAAGACTTTCTCCTAGCCCTACCTTCAAAATAAATTACAAATTATGTAATTTCTTAAATATCTCCAGCAATACCAGCCAACCAAGCACCATAATCTTTCCCTTGGGATATTGCAAAAGACAATTTAGCTTTCCATCATCCACTTTTACATTCCTACAGTATATACCCAGCACATTTGTCAGAGGGATCCTTCTAAAATCTCTATCAGTGACTATCATTTCTCTCCTCAGAAATCTCCAATGGCTTCCCATGTCCCTGAGAGTAAAAACAAACAAAAAATTAAAGTGGCCTGCAAAGCCCTGAATAACTTGTTTTTTCTTAGTGCTCTGATCTTATGTTCTTCAACATTCCCTTTGACTAACCTGTCCTCTCTATTGTTTTTGAAACATATCAGGCATACAAATGTGTTCCCTTTGCTTGGAATGTTCTTGTCCCACGTGGTTAACATTTTCACTTTCTTCAAGCTTCTGCATAAATGTCAGCTTCTCAATAAAGCTATCCTGACAATACTCTAAGCCTCCTTTCTCTGTTCTGATCCCCTTTTCTCTGCACTTTTCCCCCATAACATCACTCATTCCCTTCTTACAGACCACTTTTAAACATAAGGCTTATATTATTTTATTTTTTTGGACCCACCATGTGGCTTGCAGGATCTCAGTTCCCCAACCAGGGATTGAACCTGGGCTACAGCAGTGAAAGCCCAGAATCCCAACCACTAGGCCACCAGGGAAATCCTGGTTATGCTTATTTTTATTGTTGGCTTTTACCCATTGGAAGTTCAGTCTGATGAGAGCAGAGATTTTCATCACCCTATTGCTTTTTTTTCCTGGTGTCTAAAACAGTGACTGGTATATATCAGACACTCAATGAATATGAGTTCAATACATAAATGAAGAACTTGCTGAAAGCATATGCAAAGTATAATTTTCTCTTTATAGTATGTTTCCTTCCCTGTAGATATCTTGTTCATAGCACCTAATACTGGCCAGTGTAGTCAAGCACTTACATTTAAGCATTATCTTCCAAATGTCTATGAAAACATACTACCTGGATAGTTTGGCCATCATTTTCTTATCATGTAATAATATTTTATTATCTTAGTGTCATAGATTAGAGCAGCCAGACATAGTGAAAAGCATACTATAGGAAAGAGCACTAGAAATATGTCATAGTGTGATAAATTACACATCCCAATAATTTGGACATTACTGGGATATATACACACACACACATACACTATAAAGGAGTAAGCTCCAAAAGCAATTGGGTTGTGAATATAAATTATAAGCCCTTAAAATCATGTAGAGGGCTTCCCTGGTGGCGCAGTGGTTGAGAATCTGCCTGCCAGTGCAGGGGACACGGGTTCGAGCCCTGGTCTGGGAAGATCCCACATGCCGTGGAGCAACTAGGCCTGTGAGCCACAACTACTGAGCCTGCGCGTCTGGAGCCTGTTCTCCGCAACAAGAGAGGCCGCGATAGTGAGAGGCCCGTGCACCGCGATGAAGAGTGGCCCCCACTTGCCGCAACTAGAGAAAGCCCTCACACAGAAACGAAGACCCAACACAGCTATAAATAAATAAATAAATAAATTAATTAATTTTAAAAAATCATGTAGAAATAAAATTAATGACTTCAAAATCTGGATGTCAGAAATATTTGAACCCAATGAAATAATGGAGCCCTTGCAAAATGAACATTTTAAAAGTTTGCATACTTACTTATGATATTTACTAAAGAGAGCTCACCAAAAAGTATTTTCTACCAGGATGAAATCCATGAAAGCATCTGTCACATATCACATTTATTCAGTTGAACCATAGATAAAATCAATATATTTCTACAGGTGATAATTAAGCATGTAAGCCACATCACCAAATAAGTGAAAGCACTTTGATTCCACAGTGATATTTCTAAATTTAGTTGCTTAAGCTCTGCTAAATTACATACAAATCACTAAAAAGAAGTAGTCAAGATAAATCTGAAGAGACCAAATATTACACTTTTTTAAATGATCCATAACTAGTTGCATCAAATAGCTTTTCTCTACTGAGATATTTAAGTGTTGATTATGTTTACATATAAAACTAAAGCCTCACATTTTTTGTAGTGTGTTCTCATTATGGTACACTGCACATGTAAAGAATAATCATATTTGTTTAATAAAAATAATACTCATAAAACAATTTTAGGCATAATGAATATTAAAAAGTTGAATAAAGAATAAACTACTATTATCAATGAGCTTAAAATTCATCAAATTTTGGAGTATGCATAAGAAAAGGTAAAATGTTATGTGGATCAGAGAGTAATATAAACTTAAGACTACTTAGAGCTAATATGTAATAAATGTACTCTGATAAACACTTTACATACATTACCTAATCCAATTCTAATAACAAATCCAAAGGTAGTTTTATTATTGTCCTCATTGCACAGATGAGAACGTTAGGTTTAGAGAGAATAACAAATTGCCTGTGATAGCATGTATTAGAAGGACTTAGACTTAAACCTGGTGGTCTGACCTCTATGTTGCAGTGACCTAAAATATTTGTTCCAAAAACATGCAAGACCAAAAATATTTTTAAGGGAGGAAAGACCTGTATGCTTATTTGAAGGAAGACGAGAAATACCTCTATGTCTAGATCTTAGAGAATGATGGTATTTGGGAGAAAAACTAAGTATCTGAGCATTCAGAAAGATGAGAGATTCACTCTTTTAGATACCACACCTGTAATTTTGTAGTGTTAAAGCTACCACCAGAGTTTGAAGACTTGAAAAATTCACAAAAATCGAATTCTATTTGAAGGTATTATACCAGGAAATTAACCTATTGTAACTACTATAAGAATTAAAGAAAAAAATCAATACAGAATAATAAATAATAAAAATTTAATAATGAATGGTAGATAGGAGTTGTTTCTAATCTTTATATTACACCCCTTATGTTATTGAAATAAACATCTTTGCATAGTCTTTGAATATATTTTCAATAGTAGGACAAATTCACAACCAAGGGTTGTTTGGACATATTAATTTTTTAACTTTATATGTTTGATATAATTATATTTTTCTCTTTATTTTTTTGTACTAACTTATGATAAAATATTTTCTGAAATTTTTTTTTCATATGCACCATTTTGCTTTTATTTTCCTTTTAACCTTATTTCTTGTAAAAAAAAAATGGAAAAGTCAGTATTTGGTGACACTGCTGACCTACAGATAAGTTTGAGACATTTACCCTGTGGCTGATAAAACAAGTTCATTGTCTACACTGTGTAGCTATATTGTCAAGTGAATTGAAAATATACATCATAAAGTGAAATCATCTTTGCCTAACTTTGAGCAAACCTCTAGAGACTACTGAATCCTTTAGTGAAAGTAAAAATGTTAATGTAAAATTTTTAAATGTTAAGGAAACATACAATTCTATGGGCAAAGTATAGTACTGCACTATCTGCATAAAATGTTTGTGGGTTATCTCAGATAAACTATGCTATCAAAGGAGGGTTATACTAAAATAACAGAAGAATATACACAGTAATAAATGCCCATTTGTATATAACAATAACAAATCGAAAGAGTGAAATCATTGGATGGGGAAGGGAAGCAATGAAGTATTCTGTTAGATTTTCCATTTGCATAAATTATATCACAGAATGTTTCCTGTATGCTGATGGCAGTGCATTCAGCTGTACGTTAACAGTTATTGCTATGGCAAAATTGTGCCATTTGTAGTTATATAATGCAGGAGAAAAATGACTGAGATATAGAATACCAGGCATTACTAGGAGTAGCAATTTATCATTTTATCCATGAAAGGTTTTGAAATAATACACCAATAAAATAAGATGGAGCTTAAGATTGATTTTATGAGGAATTAGGAAATTGAATGGAATCCATAGAAATGCAATGAGGGTTAGCAAATGAAAGAAGTAAGTGAATTATAGGGAAGAGTTTGGATATAAACCAATGTTTCAAAATCTGTAAGTTTAGTTTTCTAACTGTAATAAAACTTTTATGATGTATACAAATTACAAAGGAAGATTTGGCTGAGCCTGTTGTTTCAGTCCCATGTGAGTTCAAACATAGATGTGGTGATTTTCTATGAATAATAGAATTCTATAAAGCACATTAAAAAACCTATAATATGTGTGAGACAAGTGTGGTAGTGGCAGGTGTGAGAAAATTACATTAACAAAGTCTATAGTAAAAATGAGAGTGAGAGAATTCACACTGATTATTTTTTCTAGACATAATTCATCTGCAAATATTTTTACCCTTGGTACTCTCAAGTGCATTTGAGTCTGCAGTAAGTTTTTACCCAGGCTAGAGTATATGGATATTTAAAACAATTTCAGAGAACATTGAATGGGAGGAATGCCACAATTACAGTGGATAAAAGTAGGAGAAATTTTGCAAATTTGCGTGTGTGAATACTTATTAAAGAAGAGAGACTAATTTTGTTATTTACCAATACTGTTAACAATTAATAACATCTTCATTGATAAATGATCTAGGATTATGATACAATAATTTCAATATAAATGTATGCTCAGAAATTTTGAGAGAAAGAAACTCCTAACTTGGGGAGTGATGGAAAATACAACAATACATTAAAATACATTCTAAATTATTTGCAAGAGGCCAGGATACGTAGGGAAATGGTTGAATTCACAGATGAGAGAAAATGAAAAGGTGCTTTGATCAAATGTTAGCAAAGAGAAGACAGTTGTTTCAAGTTCTTTAGGGAAGATAATTCTAGAGAGACTAAATTGTGTTAAAATTATATAACAAACATTATGTAATGAAAATTTATTTTAAATACAGGTAAAATAGTCAAATAAAGGGAGGATTAAAGAAAGATATATTTGTCAATATACCATGAGGAAAGCAGATATCACTCTAAGCATTATAGAAAGATCTTAATGCATAAAATTAGGTATAAAAGTGTTGGAAAAGATGTAAGTGTAAAAAGTAAGGATGAAAAGCTGTAGGGAAAACTACCTTCCCTCAGGGAAGGAAAAATAATAGGAATGCTGGCCACAACAAAGGATTCCTGCCACTGAGGCTTCTGGAGCATCTATGGATGCTGTGGCTGTTGGAATCCCATTGTTAAAGCTTTGCAGGAGCCAGAAGTCTCCAATCCCACTATGCTGATCAGGCCTTTTTTTCTCAAATTGCCCAAAGCTTTTACTGTTATTGTTACTGCATAAGCCAGCCAATGGGTACTCTGCTCGGAGATTCCTGTGCTCACTGTTGTTGCTGCCACTGTCTGAACTGAGTCCATGGGAACTCTGCTATTGGCTGAGGCTTCTGGGAGGTCCTTCAGCTGCTCTATTGATAGCACACTGCCCAAGCAAGAGGCTGCTGTTGCTGCTACAGGACATATCAACAGAACCAGAACATAAAAACATAATTCTTTCTCTCACCTCCAAATCTTTCTTCAGTGACTCCCATTAACTGGCAAGAAAGTATGAGAAATGTAGTTTTCATATTTCTAGACTCAGGTGATGACTAGGGAAACATGTAAAGGAAGATATAGAGATCAGAGCCAAAGAGAAGTAACAAACAGACAATGTACAATGCCTCAATTATTATTGTGAGAATTGAAAATAAATGAGAAATCTATTACAGTATCTGAGATGACTGAAATGTTGTCATTTCTAATAGGTTAGACACCATGGCTGGCAGAGGTAGAAATTATCTGGTACAGGGGGAGTAAAATAATACAGCTGTAAATAAAGATTCAGAAGAATAAAGGATCAATAGTCTGAGAGACTCAAGATATTTACTATGTATTCTAGAGGAAATCAATCTCAAGAACAGAGCAAAACAAAACAGAATTTAAACCTAGAGGAAGAAGAAATGTTCCATGGAGTTAAGTCACAAAAAGATAATGGTGTACACCCTGAAGGATAGGAAGATCATATGACTAGAGCAAAGTCTTATCAGTTGTGGTCTAGATTATTCAAATCTTTGAAAGCCAGTGAAAAAATTTTCAACTTGAAGTTCTGAAATTATTTATGCAAAGTAGCTTTAATAACACCCTGCAAAATGTAGTTCTTATCTTACCTGCCCCATTAATTTGTGGCACTCTCTTTACATCTTGTTAAAGTATTTCATAGATTATATAACCTACTTATATCCACATATTAAAAAAAATCACTATGAAGCCATAAGAAGCATAAAAGAGAAATAATAGAAAAGTAAATCAAAAGATAAGATGTGTTTCATATGTAGTAGCTCAGGCATGACAGCAGAAGACATATTAAAGATACATTAAAATCCCTTGTATATTTCTTGTTTGCTACTCCATTTTCACACTCCACCTTTCCACCTCATGCTATATGCCCCTGAGGAATGGCTCACTTGGGATATATCAATAAGCTTCTTTACCATATGATTTTGCTGGAATTTATCAATGTAAGGCAACAGCAGGGGTCGGGTTGGTGGGGAGGAAAGGGGATGGGACATTAACTCTGTTTCCATCCCTGGTAGTTTGTCACAGGTTTGTTGCATCTAGGTACAGAATTTCACAGCCCTCTTCAAACAACTATTTTGTCTAGGTTTCAGGAACTGTTCTCTTCCTTGTTTCATCAGTTCTAAAGTGGGCCTGGCACTTTAAACTTATGATTTTTGGATTTACTCTGCTATTAAGTAGAGATAACATCCCAAGATACTGTGGATTGTCAAAGTGGAAAAAAGTGAAGAAGGATAATACTCTCATAAATGATGAGTTGAATCTTATTTGTTTGCAACAAAATAATTTCCTATAAGTTCATGATTAAGTATTCCAATATACAGTTAATAGCTTGAAATCTTATATATTGACAGATACATTCAGATTTAACATATAAAATGAACTTGAAGAAAATTTACATCATTAGGTAACAGAGAATAGAGGATAGATTAGAAAAGGGAAGAGTAGAGAAAGTGATGAAGTGGTGGTAGTATAGACTTCTGGGAATAGTATCTGCTTTAGGACAAAAAACAACAGCAAACCAAAAAATATATAGACATAGTCAAGATATCAAATGCTAAACTGAATATTTAAAAGTTTCGTAGTTAAATAACTAGTTTGTTTTTTGGAATAATAATATTTCCAAAATAAGTATGCTGTCATTTCATATTTATAAAATAGGACATAGGATGTTTAAATATGAAATGTTTTAAAATAATGCTTTATTTGTAGTATTAGAAAAATCATGTTACAATTTTTCAAGTGTCAGAACGTTCCATAGTACCCACTACACTTGAAGAAACTGCTTGTAAGTTTTTTGTATTTGTAAATCTGCATTAAAAGAAAAATATGATGTAAAAAGTATAAGCCTTCTATGATAGCCAGCAATAACAGTGAAATTTTCTCCACATGTTAGAGCTCACAGTAGGAGCCCAAACTCATCTTTTGTATTGTTATGTAATTTCCAATCTTCTCCCTTTCTATTGCTATTATATAAATTTAATGGAGGTTGCCCTAGTGGTATGAGAATGTTTTCCCTTTTAAATTCAAGAAGGCTAATTATAAACTATTAGTTCACTAAGCCTTCTATAGCTCTTAATAGAAATATAAATATAGAAGAGAAAAATGATTAACAGTTACTTCATATCACCTCAAAGGGAAATTTGTGAGGTTTAATTGGATAATGTCTGCAAAGTGTTTCAATTCCTAGGAGAAAATAATGCATAATCATAAGAAGGAAAAGACACCACAGTAAAATTATACTAGGTAAGTAGCAATAAAGGTAGATTTTTGTTTGGATTCTGACAGACTAGCAATAGGATATTGATATGAATTGCTCTAAATGTCTCTTTCAAATGTTATCAGCAAGTACTCACAGAACTGTGAGCTATTATGGAAAGTGTGATAGACTGACAGAACTAGAGGAGGGCAGGTTCAAGTCCTTGCTTTTTTGTTAGCAATTGTAGGGCTCTAAGCCTGTTGCAGAAATGCTCAGACACAGCTTCCTTAACTATAAAATAATGACAAAAATTCCTTTCTACCTCATGGGCTTTTTGTGAGGATCATATTTTTTAAAAGTTACGTGAAAGTACTTGGAAATCTTATATATATATATATATATAGATAGATAGATAGATAGATATAGATATATAGAGATATATAGAGATATACTATATAGATATAGATACAAATATAGTATATATATATATATCTATATATAGATATATATATATATAGATATAGATATAGATATACTTGAATACTACTCAGTCATAAAAATAATGAAATCTTGCTGTTTGTGACAACATGGGTGGACTTTGAGGGTATTATTCTAAGGGAAATAAATCTGACAGAGAACAACAAATAATACATGACTTCACTCATATGTGGAATCTAAACAAACAAAACAGAAGCAGAAACAAACTCAGATACAGTGAAGAGATTGCTAGTTATTGAGGGGAGAGTGAAAAAGGTGAAGGGGGTCAAATGTACAGTGATGGTTGGTAATTAGACCTTTAGGGATGACCACTTTGTAATGGGTACAGATGTTGAATTATAATGTTGTCCACCTGAAACTTATATAACTGTCTACACTATTGTACCTCATTTAAAAAAAAAAAAAAGAATGTAGTATACACCCACAATGGAATATTAAAAGAGAAATAAGACAGGGTGGTCTCATAGAATTTGCATGACCAGCATGCATGTCGTTGAACTTGAACTACTCATTTATCTATCTCCTCAAGTTATTGTTGACCTCTTTTGATTGTGTATGGATCTTGAAAAAGCATGTTTAAAACTGAGAGATTGAGCACCTGGGCACATGATGAAGGACAAGAGTTTAAGACAGTAGTTCTCAACACTGGCTGAATATTAAAATCATCTGTGGTCTCACAGCTAGAAATTCCTAATTACTTGGTATGCGGTGAGGTATAACATAAGAATTTTTTTAGAAGTTTCTGGGTAAATCCAGTATGCAACCAGAGTTGAGAATCACTGGCCAAAGTGTGCTGTACTCTTTGCCTCAGCTCCCCAGGAAGATTTGTGCTACAGGGACATGGTGAGAAGTTATTAATAAGGTCTATGCCATTTGCCTGCATTCACTGTGTTTCCACTGGTGATGTTTTCATTCCTTAGTTCTATCAAGAGTTTTTTAATTTAAAAGAGAAATAAAAACATAGAAAAACAAAAATAGTTTGCTATAAATGGGATAGCTCAAAACATGAAACTCAAGTATATTTATTCTAAAAAAATAAAATACCTTCTGTTTATCTTTTTTTTGGGGGGGGGAGAGTCTGGGTCCCCATTAGGAATTTGCAATCACATTTCCAGGTGCATTTCTATTCCCTAATTTCATCATTACTTCACAGAGAATGAAGATGATCTTTTTCTCTTCTTATCAACCTTTAAATAAATTTAGAAAATTTTTCTATTCTTGTAATATCAGTTCATATAGTTCTTGCTACTATAGTGTCCTGAAGCAAGAACAACAAAAACTGAACATGGCTATAATTTAGTTGATGTTTTCCCACTTTTTTAGTGGGAAAGTTAGCATCAATTCACCAATACAACATTTATAAGTGAAATAATGTCTTAGTATATTTCATTTCAATATTTATTTACAGTTTATTTTTTGATGCAATTTTTCCACATAATGAAAAGCACAAATGTTAATATGAAATCTGATAAGTTTTGACAATTAAATATCAGTGTAAGATATAGGATATAACATCACTTTTAAATAGCTCTTTCATATTACTTCCCAGTCAAATTCTGTCATGCTTCTTTAGTTCTGCATCATATTATAAATGGGATTATTTTTTTGCTCAGCACAATCCATATGGTTTATCAAATTTGTTGCATAAATCTGCAGTCCATTTCCTTTTTGTTTCTGAGTGGTATTACATTTTATGGATGTGATACAATTTGGTTATCAACTTTACTGTTAACAGATATTTGTGTTGTTTCATGTTTGACTATTATTAAAGCTGAAATCAGCATTCTTATACAAGTTTTGTGGAAGTATATTTTAATTTCTCATGGATAAAAACCAGAAGTGTTATTATATAACTTTATGATAAAATTTCCTAAATTTTCTTCTAATGGTATTACTATTTACATTCACGACAATATATGACAGTTCCAGTTGTTCCATATTTGTGAGAATGTGAGATAGTATTTTCTCATTTTTGTTTTAGTTACCATTTTCCTGATGAATAATGATATTGAAAAATTCTTGCTATGTTTACTAACACTTCATATATTTTTTATGAAGTATTTGTTTCAAGATCCTGCCCATTTTAATGTGTTGTTTGTGTTTTATTATGGAGTTGTAGAATTTTTTTAAATAAGTTTTGGATTCAAGAACTTAGTCAAATGTTCATTACATGTATATTTTCTTTCAATGGTTTGTATAACAACTTTACTTAAGCTGTTTTTATGAGTAAAAGTTTTGTTCTAATAATATTTAAAAATTTTTGATGAATTCGATTTAATTGCTATTTTCTCATGGTTTTTTCTGTATAATGTCTAAGAATTTTTATTATCTTATAAAATATCTTTTATACATTTATGTATAGGCCTCTGATTTATCTTAAATTATTTTTTCTGTATTTTATGAGGTAGTTGCCAAGGTTTATTTTTTATCCGTACAAATATTTACTTGCTTTGACACTATTTGCTTCAAATATTTTCATTTATTCACTAAATTATTTTAGCCCCAATAAAATCAGTTTGTCATATGAACATGGGTCTATTTGTGAATTGTATTCTGTTCCATTTATGTATTTGTCTATTAGTGTACCAATACTGTACTATTTGGATTATGATATCTTTGTAGTACATGTTGAAGTCGGGTAGTTATGACATCCAACTTTATTGTTCTTTTTCAAGACATTTTTAGTTAACTGACATAACATCAATTTTAAAGTCAGCTTGATAATTTCTAATTTTTTAAGAAGGCTGCCAAATTTGATTAAAATAATGATGAATTTATTGATCAATTTGGTGAGAATCGATATTTTAACAATAGTTAGATTTCCATCAAAGAAAATAGTATAGCTTTCATTTATTTAGGCCTCTTTGATTTTTCTTGACATTATTTTGTAAGTTCCCTTTAGATGATCCTTTTAAGAATTTTTCCAATTAAAGAAATTAAAGCTAGTTTAAATTGATGTATTTCTAATTTTATATAATTAATATATGGAAATAATTGATTTTCATACTTGACCTTGTATGTTGCTAAATTCACTTATTAGTTCTTATCTATTTTAATAAAGATTTTGTAAAGTTTTGGTATTAAAAATGTGTGTATATACAGAGAGTTTTACTTCTTTTTTCAAATTGTGCTTTTATAAAAGTTCTTTTATTTCACGAAGATTCCTAGGACAACATTTAATAGAAATAGTGAGAGTGGACAGTCTTACTCTCTTTGTGATTTCATGAGGAAAGTGTCCAGTATTTTCCCATTAAAATTTGTGCTAGCTATAGTTTGGTTGTTGGTTAGCTATAGGTTTTAGGTCCAGGAAGTCTTTCTTATTTTTGCTTTGCTGTGAGTTTTATCTGAAACGGGATATAAAGATGTTGAATACCTTTTCTTCATTAATTGATATAACCTTAACTTTTTTTGTTTAAAATTTGATATAGTGATTATATTCACTAATTTTCAAACTTTAAACCAAATTATTTTCCTAGGATAAAACCAATTCAATTATTATGTATTTAGTTTTTATATGTTGCTAGATTTGATTTGCTTATATTTTATGAAATATTTTTTCAAAAATTTTCATGATTTTCCTTCTTATAATATCTGTTAGATTTTGGTGTCAGGGTTATATCAATCTCATAGAAAATTCTTGGATAGATATGTTGTTTCCTTCTCACCTATTTTCTGAAGTATTTTTGTAACATTTATGTTATTCCTTTCCTAAAATAGTTGAGGGGTTTCAGCATTTTAGTGTAGAGTATTATTCTTGTTCTTTTATGTTTATTTAGCTTATTTTGTTATCCATGGTCTAACATTTGAGTCAAATGTCATTTTTGCATTCATGTATTTGTAGCACTCAAATACCAGTGGATTATTTTAATACTAGTACAGGAAATTCATTTATTAAATACCTGCTATGTGCCAGACCTTGTACTATGTACTATGCATATATGAACTCATTTAAAACCCTGAGTTAGTCTGCAAGTCATATATCAGCATTTTATTGATGCAGAGATTCAGAAGCACATTTATTATGTAACCTAACTACAGTTATACTTTCATTAAGTAAGAAATCCAGACCCCAATCAAGGTTGGTCTCACTGCATGGTCCAGACTCCTTACATCACACTGTGATTTTAAGGTAACCTATGTGAATAAATATCACAATAAGTTGCTTGATTCTTTTCACTGTTTGTATATTAACTTAGTCCCAGGAATTCAGAAGGAGAGAGGGATTCAATGACTATTTTCAAAGTACTATATTTACCTGGAAGTTCTATAATTAATTTACTAAAACTTAATTAAGGCTTATTTCTTTCTGTTCTCAAATGAAATACCCAGTCCCTTCAAATACCTATTCTGTTAGTTAGTGATTAGACTGATGAGGAAGTTAATCCCTAATTGTCTCCTTACTCATTTGAAGACAGTTATCAGAAAAGCAACATCTCTATCCTGGCATATGAAATAATCAATTATGTAGAGATTTATTATTAAATTTGCATTTCCTTGTTTTATGTTCAAAACTTGTCCTTGAAATGTATATGAAAAATCGTGGGCCCAGACAACAAGAATACTTCATCTCTTCTTTAGCTTTTATATATCTTCCTACTGCATAATAGTAGGATTACTTTATATCTAGGTATGTTCCCTTCTGAAAAACTTGGGTGACTAGCTATCAAAGTATCAGTATTTCTATGTATATTGTTTTTGCTCTTTCTACTTTAGGTAATATAATTATCTTATGTCACTTGATTTTGTTTCTAAATGCCATTAAGTTGGACAATAATTTAAGTTATTCAGTGTTGAACTGCACAGAGTAGTCAACAACTTATATAAAGTGGTAAATATAAAGTAAGTTATTAAAAAACATTAAATATTTAAAAGGTGAAAATGATAAATGTTATTTTCCTAATAATAATGTTCAAGTAATGGCATTCACAATGATGTTTGGAATATAGCACCAAAGAAATAAAATTACTTTTGTTTTATGATGTCCAATAAAACTTCAAATTCTCTGTTGCATTAAACCAATAATTTTTAATAACTGAGAATAAATAGAATTCTATTATTTTCATCCTGAGACAGAGTTTAAGGTTACCAAATTGAGATCATCTTGCAATCTCATTTTATGAGCTGTTTGATAATCCACTTTTAAAAGGTGCCGTTATTATAGAGAGTTAATAAAAGAAGTTAAGTCCACGTCAAGTATTTTTGAAATTTAATTGAATATGATAATTTTAAGCTTATATGGAGTCTCTTTCTATATTTTCTTTTTGAATACTATACCTTTGTATTTCACACCATTGCAATAAGAATACATTCATGAGTGTACTATACAATTTTATCAAATAATTGAACATTTTTGGATGCAAGACTTTTACTCCTTTAATTTCTCTACAGCAACTAACACTGTTCTAGATCTTCTGTATAAGCCAAACAAATATTTATTGACTATGCTCCATACTTCCTTTAACAAAATCCATGTCTTATAATTACTAGAATATTTAAAATGTTTATTTGATTGAAACAACACTTTAGATATCTGTAGATCACTTGATCAACTTTCATGTGCAAATTCTCGATGCATCCTTTTGTGGGCTTTTGGAGTTATTGAACCAGCAACAGATAATATAGGTCTCAGATGAGATAAAATGAGAATTTGCAAGAAGATCATAGAGCAATTTCTAACCTAAGTAGCAACAGTCTTTGGCAAACAATGGCTTGATTAAAGCATCTTTTATCTACCCAATAGCCCTTAGAAATAAACACACTTGCATTTTTACACACAACCAAAAATTACATATCATTAGTAAAATTCTCACTTTAACCAACTAGTAAGCACTGTAATTATATCGAACCTGAACAAAAATAATCACTTCTTTCATCAAAACGTCTATCAGGATGACAAATAGTTAAGTGAGAAATTATGGAAACGTGGGATAAATTTAACAGTTGGTAAAGTAGCAGGGTTAATAAAGCCCGTAGCAGGACTAACATATTCTGGAATGAAAGATGGGGAGCCTTCCTGCAGCAAATAATATAAAAATATCAAATAGTATTTGAGGACAAATATAAATAAAATAGGTGAAGTGTTTATGTAAGAAATATATGTTCAAGGCATAATGTGATCAAATGTTTGTATGGAAAAAAGAACAAGATGTTGAAGGAAATAAGTGGCTCAAGATGAATTTGTTGTGGGAGTGGTGGTGTGATGAATTGGGAGATTGGGATTGACATGTATGCACTGATGTGTATAAAATGGATGACTAATAAGAACCTGCTGTATAAAAACAATTAAATTAAATTTGAAAAAAGAAAAGAAAATCAGCTATACCCCATTATAAAAATAAATTACAAAAAAAAAAGATGAATTTGTTACATATTTGCATCATGTATAGGAGTGGGTAGGCATTTGCCAAAAAATTACCTAGAAAGGAATGTATGGATATATCACAGGAAGTTTATATTTTTGTTGATGTATTTATAAAATATCCTTTGCTGTGAGAATGTCTGATCTTTCAGAAAATTAATAATCACATTTTTCACTTTCAATAAGATCATAGTATGTTTTCCACCATGACATCGATACTCACTGCCTTCAACTTGTACCCTTATACTCTCTTTGTTTTTTTTTAATCTTTTGGCCTTTGTTCACCAGTCTTTTAATAAGTCACACTTCTCTTTGTACTAGCCAATATTACCTTTCATGTTTACTTGCTGATCCTTTAAAATCACCAAGTTTTTTGCATCTGCTTTCTTACATGTGATTTTGCCTCACGATTGATACTTTTCCCTAAGAGAGAAATGAAATAAGAAAAGAAAAAGGAGAAAAACTGGAATAATTATTTTACTTTCATGAGCTAGCAATGAGAAGAGATGAGAGTTCAGGGGTGTGGATCGAACCAACATAATTCTTTGTCAAAACACTCAATGAACAACACAAATTAAGTATTTGAAAATCTTTTTCTTTGAGGGAAATGAGGCATGATTGTTAATGGACATAGAGTTACTTTCAGAGTTATGAAATGTTCTAAAATTGTGGCAATAGTTGCATAATTCTGTGAAAATACTTAAAGCCATTGAATTGTGTACTTTAATGAGTGAATTGTATGGTATGTGAATTACATATCAACAAGGCTTTAAAAAATAATCTTTTTAAACTAAAAATTTGAGTAATGTGTAAGAAAAATATGATTATAATGACAGTCATATACTAATCTGCCCATAACTTACTGTTGAAAGCTATATATTAAAAATACTACAAGACTGTGTCCCTAAATTCTGCCATCTAGGGAGCACCCAATCTAATTCTTCATCCACTATAATTAGTTCTAACTTATAAAACACCTACTAAAATAAGTAGGTTTCTATGTGATCCATTTAATACACAAAGAACTATTATAAAATAAAATTGCCAAAAATAATTTTGGTAACACTACAAACGCTAAAAACTCTATATTTTATTTTAAAATAATTATATATTAATGGAATTTGTTTTCACACATCTTCATAGAACTGAGAAGAACCTTGGTTTCTTGTAGAACTCTGTTAAGGGAACAAACGAAGTACCACAGCTCTAGCCACACAATACTCATTCAGACACTGATAGGGGTATAAATGTTGCATGAATAGAACAAAGCTGCTGAGAAAGGAAATAAACTTTTTATTCAATTAATTAGTAAAATACAAAATTTTTTATTGTATAAGCTCATGTTTTAACTTTTAATGTTTTATATCTGTGTGTGGAGAAGTCTATAACTTTAACTCATATTTATTTTCTGAATATTTCCCCATAATAATGTACATTTATGAATTTGGCTTGCAGATGTCTATGTGTATTGTTTCTCTCTCAGAACAATAGTAACGATATACTAATAACAACAGCAATCACACATATAGCATTTACTTTGTGCTAGGCATTATCTAAAATTCTTTACATATATTAACCAAATTAATCTTCACAATGAATTGTGATATAAATATTAGCATTGGTGACATTTACATCTAAGGGACTGTGGGACAGAGAAGTTAAATAACTTGCTCAAATATATACAACAGTTAGGGGTTGGTTAAGATGGATTTCAACCCAGACAATTTTATCAAAATCCCATACACTTAAACCCTGTCTTATATTCTCAATACACATGAAGTAGATTATGTTGAATTTGAAAACTTGAAGAGGAGGGATTGCCATTTCTCACCACTACCCAAATATCCCATCTTGCTATTATTGCCTTTTGTCTTTCTTTAGCTTCTTTCCCCTACTCAAATGTCCTCTGCATTTTACATACAAAATCAGTACTAAACTAACAAGACTTGGATTGAATTATATGTTCTTTTTTTTTTTTTAACATCTTTATTGGAGTACAATTGCTTTAAAAAGTTGTGTTAGTTTCTGCTCTATAACAAAGTGAATCAGCTATATGTATATATATTCCCATACCCCCTCCTTCTTGTGTCTCCCTCCCACCATCCCTATCCCACCCTTCTATGTGATCACAAAGCACCGAGCTGATTTCCCTGTGCTATGCGGCTGCTTCCCACTAGCTATCTATTTTATATTTGGTAGTGCATATATGTCTGTGCCACACTCTAACTTCGTCCCAGCTTACACTTCCCCCTCCCTGTGTCCTCAAGTCCATTCTCTACATCTGCGTCTTTATGCCTGTCCTGCCCCTATGTTCTTCAGAACCATTTATTTCCCATATATATGTGTTAGCATACGGTATTTGTTTTTCTCTTTCTGACTTACTTCACTCTGTATGACAGACTCTAGGTCCATCCACCTCACTACAAATAAGTCAGTTTTGCTTCTTTTTATGGCTGAGTAATATTCCATTGTATATATGTGCCACATCTTCTTTATCCATTCATCTGTTGATAGACACTTAGGTTGTTTCCATGTCCTGGCTATTGTAAATAGTGCTTCAATGAACATTGGGGTACATAATTCTTTTCAAATTATGGTTTTCTCAGGGTATATGCCCAATAGTGGGATTGCTGGGTCGTATGGTAGTCCTATTTTAGTTTTTTAAGGAACCTCCATACTGTTCTCCATAGTGGCTGTACCAATTTACATTCCCACCAACAGTGCAAGAGGGTTCCCATTTCTCCACACCCTCTCCAGCATTTATTGTTTGTAGATTTTTTGATGATGGCCATTCTGAGCGGTGTGAGGAGATACCTCATTGTAGTTTTGAGTTGCATTTCTCTAATGATTAATGATGTTGAGCATTCTTTCATGTGTTTGCTGGCAATCTGTATACCTTCTTTGGAGAAATGTCTATTTAGGTCTTCTGCCCATTTTTGGATTGGGTTGTTTGTTTTTCTGATATAAAGCTGCATGAGCTTCTTGTATATTTTGGAAATTAATCCTTTGTCAGTAGCTTAGTTTCCAAATATTTTCTCCCATTCTGAGGGTTGTCTTTTCATCTTGTATATGATTTCCTTTGTTGTGCAAGGCTTTTAAGTTACATTAGGTCTCACTTGTTTATTTTTGTTTTTATTTCCATTTCTCTAGGACGTGAGTCAAAAAGTATTTTGCAAAAAAAAAAAAAAGTATTTTGCTATGATTTATGTGAAAGAGTGTTCTGCCTATGTTTTCCTCTAAGAGTTTATAGTGTCTGACCTTACACTTTGGTCTTTAATCCATTTTGAGTTCACTTTTGTGTATGGTGTTAGGGAGTGTTCTAATTTCATTCTTTTACATGTAGCTGTCCAGTTTTCCCAGAACCACTTACTGAATAGGCTGTCTTTTCTCCATTGTTTATTCTTGCCTCCTTTATCAAAGATAAAGTGACCATATGTACATGGGTTTATCTCTAGGATTTTTATCCTGTTCCATTGATCTATATTTCTGTTTTCATGCCAGTACCATACTGTCTTGATTACTGTAGCTTTGTAGTATAGTCTGAAGTCTGGAAGCCTGATTCGTCCAGCTTCTTTTTTTCTTTCTCAAGATTGCTTTGACGATTTGGAGTCTTTTGTGTTTCCATACAAATTTTGAAATTTTTTGTTCTAGTTCTGTGGAAAATGCCATTGGTAGTTTGATAGGGATTATATTGAATCTGTAGATTGCTTTGGGTAGTATAGTCATTTTCACAATGTTGATTGTTCCAATCCACGAACATGGTAAATGTCTCCATCTGCTTGTATCATCTTTAATTTCTTTCATCAGTGTCCTATAGCTTTCTACATACAGTTTTTTTGTCCCCTCACATAGGTTTATTCCTAGGTATTTTATTCTTTTTGTTGCAGTGGTAAATGGGAGTCTTTCCTTAATTTTAATTCATTGATTATCTCCAGTAGTTTTCTGGTATCGTCTTTAGGATTCTCTATCTATAGTATCATATCATCTGCATACAGTGACAGTTTTACTTCTTCTTTTCCAATCTGGATTCCTTTTATTCTTTTTCTTCTCTGATTACTGTGGCTAAAACTGCCAAAACTATGTTGAATAACAGTGGTGAGAATGGGTAACCTTGTCTTGTTCCTGATCCTAGTCGAAATGCTTTCAGTTTTCTCACCACTGAGAATGATGTTGACTGTGGGTTTGTCATATATGGTCTTTATTATGTTGAGGTAAGTTCCCTCTATGCCTACTTTCTGGCAGGTTTGTATCATAAATGGGTGTTGAATTTTGTTGAAAACTTTTTCTTCCTCTTTTGAAATCATCATATGGTTTTTAATCCATCAATTTGTTAATATGGTGCATCACATTGATTGATTTGTGTATACTGAAGAATCCTTGCATTTCTGGGATAAACCTCACTTGATCATGGTGTATGATCCTTTTAATGTGCTCTTGGATTCTGTTTCCTAGTATTTTGTTGAGGATTTTTGCATCTGTGTTCATCAGTGATATTGGCCTGTACTTTTCTTTTGTGTGACATCTTTGTCTGGTTTTGTATCAGGGTGATAGTGGCCTTGTAGAATGAGTTTGGGAATGTTCCTCCCTCTGCTCTATTTTGGAAGAGTTTGAGAAGGATAGGTATTAGCTCTTCTCTAAAAGTTTGATAGAATTCACCTGTGAAGCCATCTGGTCCTGGGCTTTTGTTTGTTGGAATATTTTTAATCACAGTTTCAATTTCAGTGCTTGTGATTGGTCTGTTTATATTTTCTATTTCTTCCTCATTCTGTCTTGTAAGGTTGTGCTTTTCTAAGAATGTGTCCATTTCTTCCAGGTTGTCCATTTTTTTGGCATATAGTTGCTTGTAGTAATCTCTCATGATCCATTGTATTTCTGCAGTGTCAGTTGTTACTTCTCCTTTTTCATTTCTAAATCTGTTGATTGGAGTCTTCTTCCTTTTTTCTTGATGAGTCTGCCTAATGGTTTATCAGTTTTGTTTATCTTCTCAAAGAACCAGCTTTTAGTTTCATTGATATTTGCTATAATTTCCTTCATTTCTTATTCATTCATTTCTGATCTGATCTTTATGATTTCTTTCCTTCTGCTATCTTTGAGGGTTTTTTGTTCTTCTTTCTCTAATTGCTTTAGGTGTAGGGTTTGGATGTTTATTTGAGATGCTTCTTCTTTCTTGAGGTAGGATTTTACTGCTACAAACTTCCCCTTTAGAACTACTTTTGCTGCATCCCATAGGTTTTGGGTTCTCGTGTTTTCATTGTCATTTGTTTCTAGGTATTTTTTTACTTCTTCTTTGACTTCTTCAGTGATCTCTTGGTTATTTAGTAGTGTATAGTTTAGCTTCCATGTCTTTGTATTCTTTAGTTTTTTTCCTGTAATTGATATCTAGTTTCGTAGCGTTGTGGTCAGAAAAGATACTTGATACGATTTCAATTTTCTTAAATTTACCAAGGCTTGATTTGTGACCCAAGAAATTGTTTGTTCTGGAGAGTGTTCCATAAGCGCTTGAGAAGAAAGTGTATTCTGTTGTTTTTGGATGGAATATCCTATAAATATCAATTAGGTCCATCTTGTTTAATGTATCATTTAAAGCTTGTGTTTCCTTATGTATTTTAATTCTGGATGATTTGTCCATTGGTGAAAGTGGTGTCTTAAAATCCCCAACTGTTACTGTGTTACTGTCAGTTTCTCCTTTTATGGCAGTTAGCATTTGCCTTATGTATTGAGGTGCTCCTATGTTGGGTGCATAAATATTTACAATTGTTTTATCTTCTTCTTGGATTGATCCCTTGATCATTATGTAGTGTCCTTCTTTGTCTCTTGTAATAGTCTTTATTTTAAAGTCTACTTTGTCTGATATGAGAATTGCTACTCCAGCTTTCTTTTGATTTCCATTTGCATGGAATATCTTTTTCCATCTCCTCACTTTCAGTCTGTATGTGTCCCTAGGTCTGAAGTGGGTCTTTTGTAGACAACATAAATACAGGTCTTGTTTTTGTATCCATTCAGCCAGTCTATGTCTTTTGGTTGGAGCATTTAATCCATTTACATTTAAGGTAATGATTGATATGTATGTTCCTATTACCATTTTCTAACTGTTTTGGGTTTGTTTTTGTAGGTCTTTTCCTTCTCTTGTGGTTCCTGCCTAGAGAAGTTCCTTTAGAATTTGTTGTAAAGCTGGTTTGGTGGTGCTAAATTCTCTTAGCTTTTGCTTGTCTGTAAAGGTTTTAATTTCTCCATTGAATCTGAATGAGATCCTTGATGAGTAGAGTAATTTTGGTTGTAGTCTTTTTCCCTTTCATCACTTTAAATCTGTCCTGCCACTCCCTTCTGGCTTGCAGAGTTTCTGCTGAAAGATCAGCTGTTAACCTTATGAGGATTCCCTTGTATGTTATTTGTTGCTATTCCCTTGCTGTTTTTAATATGTTTTTCTTTGTATTTAAGTTTCGATAGTTTGATTAATATATGTCTTGGCATGTTTCTCCTTGCATTTATCCTGTAAGGGGCTCTCTGTGCCTACTGGACTTGTATGGCTCTTTCCTTTCCCATATTAGGGAAGTTTTCAACTCTAAGCTCTTCAAATATTTTCTCAGTCCCTTTCTTTTTCTCTTCTTCTTCTGGGACCCCTATAATTTGAATGTTGGTGCATTTAATGTTGTCCCAGAGGTCTCTGAGACTGTCCTCAATTCTTTTCATTCTTTTTTCTTTATTCTGACCTGTGGTAGTCATTTCCACTATTTTATCTTCCAGGCCACTTATCCATTCTTCTGCCTCAGTTATTCTGCCATTGATTCCTTCTAGAGAATTTTTGATTTCATTTATTGTGTAGTTTATCATAGTTTGTTTGCTCTTTAGTTCTTCTAGTTCTTTGTTAAATGTGTCTTTTATTTTCTCCATTTTATTTCCAAGAATTTGGATCATCTTTACTCTCATTTCTCTGAATTCTTTTTCAGGTAAACTGCCTATTTCCTCTTTATTTGTTTGGTGTAGTGAGTTTTTACTTTGCTCCTTCATCTGCTGCATATTTCTCTGTCTTCTCATTTTGCTTAACTTACTGTGTTTGGGGTCTCCTTTTCACAGCTTGCAGGTTTGTAGTTCCCACTGTTTTTAGTGTCTGCCCCCAGTGGGTAAGGTTTATTCAGTGGCTTGTGTAGGCTTCCTTGTGGAAGGGACTAGTGCCTGTGTTCTGATGGATGAGGCTGGATCGTGTCTTTCTAGTGGGCAGGACCACATCCGGTGTGTGTTTTGAGGTGTCTCTGAGATTATTATGTTTTTAGGCAGCCTCTCTGCTAATGGATGGGGGTGTGTTTCTGTCTTGCTAGTTGTTTGGCATGGGGTGTCCAGCACTGAAGCTTGCTGGTCATTGAGTGGAGCTTGGTCTTAGCATTGAGATGGAGCTCTCTGGGACAGCTCTCGCCAATTGATATTAAAAGGGTTCAGGAGGTCCCTGGTGGTCCACTGTCCTCAACTCAGCTCTCCCCCTTCAGAGGCTCAGGCCTGACACTCAGCCAGAGCACCAAGAGCCTGTCAGTCACATGGCTCAGAAGAAAATGGAGAAGAAAAAGAGAGAATGAAAAAAAATAATAATAAAATAAAGTAGTTATTAAAATAAAAAATAAAAATAATATTATTAAAATAAAAAAATAAGAAAGTGATTAAAAAAAAGAAGAGAGCAGCCAATCCAATCCAATAAACAAATCCACCAATGATAACAAGTGCTAGAAACTATACTAAGAAAAACATAAATATCAGAAACTAGTCTGTCTCAGACAGCAAACCCCAATTCTCCAGTTGCTCCCAAAATCCACTGCTTCAATTTGGGGATGATTCATTGTCTCTTCAGGTGGTCCAGAGATGCAGGCTACATCAAGTTGATTGTGGAGATTTAACCCACCACTCCTGAGGCTGCCTGGAGAAATTTCCCTTTCTCTTCTTTTTTCAGACAGTTCCTGGGGTTCAGCTTTGGATCTGGCCCCACCTCTGCATATGGGTCACCGTCTACTATCTGTTCTTCACCTAGATAAGATGGGGTTCAAGGAGTGGCTGATTAGGGGGCTCTGGCTCACTCAGGTCAGGGGGAGGGAGGAGTACGGAATGTGGGGTGAGCCTGCGGTGGCAGAGGCCGGCATGACGTTGCAACAGCCTGAGGTGCACCGTGAGTCCTCCTGAGGAAGTTGTCTCTGGATCACGGGACCCAGGCAGTGGCAGGCTGCACAGGCTCCCAGGAAGGGAGGTGTGGATAGTGACCTGTGCTTGCACACAGGCTTCTTGGTGGCTGCAGCAGCAGCCTTAGCATTTCATGCCCGTCTCTGGTGTCCGCGCTGATAACTGCGGCTCATGCCTGTCTCTGAAGCTCGTTTACGTGGTGTTCTGAATATCCTCTCCTCATGCACCCTGAAACAAAGGTCTCTTGAGTCTTTGGCAGTTCCTGACTTTTTCCTGGATTCCCTCTCAGTTAGCTTTGGCACACTAGCCCACTTCAGACTGTGTTCACGCAGCCAACCGCAGTACTCTCCCTGGGATCTGAACTCCAAATCCAAGCCTCAGCTCCCAGCCCCCATCTGCCCTGGAGGGTGAGCAGACAAGCCTCTCAGGCTGGTGAGTGCTGGTTGGCACTGATCCTCTGTGCGGGAACCTCTCCACTATGCCTTCTGCACCCCTGTTGCTGTGCTCTCCTCCATAGCTCCAAATCTTCCCCTCCCCCACCCCCCATTTCCACCAGTGAAAGGGCTTCTTAGTGTGTGGAAACTCTTCCTCCTTCACAGCTCCCTCTCTGAGGTTCAGGTCCCACCCCTATTCTTTTGCCTCTGTTTTTTCTTTTTTCTTTTGCCCTACCCAGGTACATGGGGAATTACTTGCCTTTTGGGAAATCTGAGGTCTTCTGCCAGCATGCAGTAAGTGTTCTGTAGGAGTTGTTCCACATGTAGATGTATTTTTGATGTATTTTTGGGGAGGAAGGTGATCTCCATGTCTTACTCCTCCACCATCTTGAAGGTCCTCCAAATTATATGTTCTTTATGAAATAAACCAACCTTCCAAAACAATACTCCATCTTCTGGATTTTAAATGTCTTTTCCATTCTGGTAAATGCTGACACATGATCTCATGTTTTAATAAATTTATTTATGTGTGTGTGCATATGTAAGAGATTATAAGTTTCTTGAAAAGAAGACTTTCATTTTATTCCTCCTTTTGTTTCATAGTATAGTATTCCTCAGCTAATAATAATATTGGCTCAATAAATATTTTGAATGAAAAAGTGCAATGGTATTTTACAGAACCTTTAAAGAAGACTGCTGTAAATGCATACGTGCACATACTTACCTGGGAGCTAGTAATCTCTAAGATACTTGAATATATTGAATTACAGAAATACAGTTTGTGTGTGGCTTTATTTTGTCCCATGCACACATCTATGTATGATTTGATATTTATTTGGCATTATATTATGGATACACAAGAAAAATTATATGTCAAACCTCTAGTTTTTTTTATTTAAAGAATTTTTGTTACCAAAATTATAACCTGGTGGTATTTGATGGTGTTGAATGATAAAAAAGTTCAATTGTAGGTCATTTACTAAAAAACTAAGTAAAATTAAGCTAATTAGATACTATTATTGATCTCTTTAGACTAGTTTGTTGTTACCACAGCATCTTCTTTAGTCCAAAAGGTTATTAAATTTAGATTGATAACAGAGACAAGAATAAATAAAAAATGACAATGAAATTACATTATAAATGGTAAAGTTCTCTTTGAATTTAGAACACTGTTGTTATTTTCAGCCATTCTAGAAGACATGTTGTTAGGACAGCAGACCAAATAAAATTTTCTATTATCATGTCCTATACTCTGACAATTTTTGCTTGACTTTTTCACATGTATTTACTGACCCATTAATTTTCATATTGTCTTGATTATCTGGATTCCTTATAATTCTAAAATAGTAACAAGTAATATATTGGCATTGTTAGTAGTACTTAACACTAAATAGATATTTAGAACAGCACCTGCATAATTTCTCTTTGTCTCATTATTTTTTATTCTCCTCACAATGATGCATTTTTAATTTGTTTTTATAGTCTACCATATATCTCTCTTTGGTATTGCTATGAGAAAAGGACATTAAATATATTCCCTTAATCATTAAGATAAAATGGAATTTTAAGAGGTAGAATTATATGAAGCTGTAACCTATAAACATGACATGGGACTTTTCATTTCCCAGTTCTTAATGTAAATTGAATTTAAAATTAAAATAGCTTATAAAATTTATAGTTTCCCCTCCTGTATAATTGACTATGTAAAAACTCAGAGAATAGAGCTATTCAATATACTGTCATAATATTAAAACAAGACTCAGATACACTAAATACAAGTCTGAACACTTGTGTTAACACTGCTTTGTTGGATTAGCTGGAATAAGAAATATTCTCTTTGTCTCTTATTTAGTATTCTATAAATCAGACAGTCTAGTATCCTGTTGCTATACTATACAATCAATCAGAAATAGAAATTAAAACTTGGTAAAATAGCAGTTATGCAGAGCATTATAGCACAGATAAAAGATGAAAGGAAAAGACGTGAATCAAAATAGCTGAATAGGAGGATGTAGAACTTACCACCCCCCTATGAACACATTAAAAATACATCCACCTGTGGAACAATGCTCACTGAAAATTAACTGGATACTAGCAGACAGACTCCTGTACAACCAAGGCTGTAAGAGAGATCCACACAGAATTGGGTAGGAAGGGAAGAGATTCAGATCTGTGCCCCAGGAAGGGAATCAGAGGAAACGGGAGAATGTATGAGTGGAAACCCTTCCTGGGGAGTGAGTGGTTCAGGCTACATCTTGGGCACCCAGCCCTGGGATCCAACAAGGAGAAGATGAGCTCCCTTCACTGGTTGGAGGGCTGATGGGACTAATAGGAGAGCTGTGGAAAATCTAGATTCCTCTCATGAGGAGTGCAGAATGCTTGCTTGCACCCAAAGCAGGGCAGAGAAAGTGGATTGAAACAATATGGGTTTACTGCGACCACCCTAGTGTGTGACCCAGCCTGAACCCAGTGAATAATCCTGCACTGCTTGCCTCATGTCACAGATCCATAATGAAGCAAGTGCTGCCACAACCTAGGAAAAATCTCACCCATTAGGTGCTGAGACAACTCAAAACCTAAGCAGCATCTGAGGAGGTAGAAGGCAACCATTTCTGGTGATTGATTGTACAGGCAGCACATCAGAAGCAGTCTGGATCACTGATGGCAGCTAGATCACCACAGCCCACCCTCAGACCCTTGCAAAATACCCACAACAGCCACTCTTGCTCCAGTACTGCTCCCCTCTGGGGCGAGAGTGCCAATACTGGGAAGGGGAAGAGCACACACTTAAGAGAACTGAGCCAGCTCTGATCCAACCCTCAGAGCTTCTGCTTCAGAAACTTGGAACTGAACATGCCCCAAATAGGGCAGTGACAGCCACTGAGCAAAAGGGAACCCCAGCTCACACCTGGCTCTGCCCTAGCCCCTCCATCTCCAGCTCCACACCCAACAAAGATGATACACAGAACAGGAAAGAGAAGAACACTAGCATATCATTAAAGAAAAGCATCAACCCACAAGAGAAGAAACTAAAAGAAGAAAAAAAGAATAGGAAAGAACTACAAAAAATAAGTCATAAAATGGCAATAGGTACATACATTAATAATCACTTTAAATGTCAATGGACTAAATTCTCTGATCAAAAGATATAGGGTGGTGCATTGGTTTAAAAAACAAGACCATCTATGTGCTGCTTACAAGAGACTCAATTCAGAACTAAAGACACATGCAGACTGAAAGTGAGGGGATGCAAAAAGTTATTTCATGCAAACGTAAATGACAAGAAACCAGGTGTAGTAATACTCATATCAGACAAAATGAAGTCTATAGCAAAACACAAAGAAGGGCATTATAATTTTGTTATATTTTAAATTTTTTTCTCAGATACAGTTGCTTTACAATGTTGTGTTAGTTTCTACCATACAGCAAAGTGAATCAGCTATACATATACATATATCCCCTCTTTTTTGGATTTCCTTCCCATTTAGGTCAGCACAGAGCATTGAGTAGATTTCCCTGTGCTATACAGTATGTTCTCATTATTTATCTATTTTATACATAGTATCAATAGTGTATATATGTCAATCTCAATCTCCCAATATATCCCACATCCCCTTTCCCCCTTGGTATTCATACATTTGTTCTCTACATCTGTGTCTCTATTTCTGCTTTGTAAATAAGATCGTCTATACCAATTTTTTCAGATTCAACATATATGTGTTAATATATGATACTTGTTTTTCTCTTTCTGACTTACTTCACTCTGTATGACAGTCTCTAAGTCCATCCACGTCTCTACAAATGACCCAATTTTGTTCCTTTTTATGGCTGAGTAATATTTCACTGTATATATGTAACACCTCTTCTTTATCCATTCCTCTGTTGATGGGCATTTAGTTTGTTTCCATGTCCTGCCTATTGTAAACAGTGCTTCAGTGAACATTGAGGTGCATGTGTCTTTTTGAATTATGGTTGTCTCAGGGTATATGCCCAGTAGTGGAATTGCTGGGACACACGGTAGTTCTATTTTTAGTTTTTTTAAGGAACCTCCATCTTGTTCTCCATAGTGGCTGTATCATTTTACATTCCCACCAACAGTGTAAGAGGGTTCCCTTTTTTCCATACCGTCTCCAGCATTTATTGTTTGTAGATTTTGTGATGATGGCCATTCTGACTGGTGTGAAGTAATATCTCATTGTGGTTTTGATTTGCATTTCTCTAATAATTAGTTATGTTGAGCATTTTTTCATGTGTTTGTCGGCCATCTGTATGTCTTCTTTATATTATGATAAAGGGATCAATACAAGAAGAGAATATTACACTCCTTAACATAAATGAACCCAATACAGGAACAAGTATATCTATAAAGCAGATATTAACAAACATAAAGGGAGAAATTGACAATAATATGGTCATAACAGGGGACATTACCACCCGTTTTTATTGATGAGCAGATCATCTAGACAGAAAATCAATAAGGCAACTGTGGTCTTAAATGGCACAACAGACAAGTTGGACTAATTAGATACCTACAGGACATTCCATCAAAAAACAGCAGAATACGCATTCTTTTCAATTGAAAATGGATGTTCTCCGGTACAGATCACATGCTAGGTCACAACACAAGTCTCAACAAGTTTAAGAGGATAGAAATTACGTCAAACATTTTTTCCAACCACAACCGTATACAACTAGAAATCAATTACAGGAAGAAAATCTGGGAAAAGCACAAACACGTGGAGACCAAATAACATGCTACTAAAAAAACGAGTGTGTCAATGAAGAAATCAAAGGGGAAATCAGGAAACAACTTGACAAAACACAACTTTCCAAAATCCATGGGACACAGCAAAAGCAGTTCTAAGAGGAAAGTTTATAGTGAGAAAGACCTACCTCAAGAAAAAGAAAAATCTCAAATTGAAAACCTAACTTATCATTTAAAGGAATTTGAAAAAGAAGAACAAATAAAGCTCAAAGTCAGCAGACGGAAGGAAATAAAGATCAGAGAGAAAATAAATGAAATGGAGGCCAAAATAAACAATATAAAGATCAAGGAAACCATGTATTGTTCCTTTGAAAAGATAAAGAAAATTGATAAACCTTTAGTCATGCTCATCAAGAAGAAAAGAGAGAGGACTCAAATCAACAAAAGAAGAAATGAAAGAGGAGAAATAACAACCAGTACCACAGAGATACAAAAAAATCAGAAGAGAATACTATGAACAGTTGCATGCCAAAAACTGGACAACCTAGATGACATGGACAAATTTCTGGAAACATACAACCTACCAAGACTGAATCAGGAAGAAACAGACAATCTGAACAGACTAAACACTAGTAGTGAAATTGTATTTGTAATTAAAAACTTCCATGCAAACAAAAGTCCAGGACTGGACAGCTTCACAGGGGAATTCTACCAAACATATAAAGAAGAGCTAATAACTATCCTTCTCAAATTATTCCAAAAAATTGAAAAGAATGAAACCATCCCAAATTAGTTCTACTTGGCTCTCAGCCACCATTACCCTGATACCAAAACCAAAGACACTACCAGAAAAAAAAAAAAAAGAAAAGAAAATTACACGCCAATATCTTTGATGGAAATACATGCAAAAAATCCTCAACAAAATATTAACAAATCAAATTCAACAATATATTAAAAAAATAATACACCATGATCAGTGGGTTTTATTTGAGGTATGAAAGGATGGTTCAATATTCACAAATCTATCAATATGATAAAGCACATTAACAAAAGGAAGGATAAAAATCACATGATCAACTCAATACATACAGAAAAAGCTTTTGACAAAATTCAACATTCACTCATGACAGAAACTCTCATCAAAGTAGGTATAGGGGTGATATATCTCAAAATAATAAAGGCTATTATGACAAACCCACAGCTAACATCATACTCAGCAGTGACAAGCTGAAAGCTTTTCCTTTAAAATCTTAAACAAGCAAGGATGCCCACTCTTGCCATTTCTATTTAAAATAGTATTGGAAATACTAACACAGCAATCAGACAAGAAAAGGAAATAAAAGGCATGCAAATCAGAAGGGAAATATGAAAACTCTCACTATTTGCAGGTGACATGGTACTAAACATAAAAAACCTAAAGTCTCCACCTAAAATCTATTAGAACTAATAAATGAATTCAGTAAAGTTGGAGGATACAAGATTAATATACAGAAATCTTTTGCTTTTCTATTCACTAATAATGAACTATCAGAAAGAGATATTAAAGTAACTCTCCCATTTATAACCACATCAAAAAGAATAAACTACCTAATAATAAACTTAACCAAGGAGAAGAAAGATCTAAACTCTGAAAATTGTAAAACATTGATTTTGGACATTTGAACATTTGAACTGGTTTTAACACCTCCCTTATTAATACATTATTTAAATAAAATTTTTGATACACATTGATTTTATGTCTTCAGTTTTGTATATCCTATTTAGTTACCATAATGGACTTATCTGATGGGGTTAAGTAATATTTGTTGCTTAAAAAGAGCACCTCATAGACCACTTAATTTCAGAGACATCATTTCTTTCTTGGCTTCCAGAAGTAAATCCAAGAAGCAATGGAATTTTGCTCTACCTATCTCCTTGTTTCCCTCTACCATCCTTACTCCTATTGATTTTCTCTTTTGTTGTTTGCTGCTAGTTCACGCACGCCAGTAACTTATTTCCCAATGTTGGTGTGATTCAGAATCTGGTTTTTAGTCTGATAATTTGGAGATTTTTGTTATATGAATGATGAAGATCTATACCCTTCCAAGTGAGAGGTGATAGAACATCTACTTTTTAGTCTTTTTGTTTGTTTCTTTGTATATTTGTGAACAGAAATCAATTAAGAAAACATTTTGTGCTCAATTAGAATAGTTCTTTGGTATCTGGGATCTTGAGCTTTTGCATTTTTGTTTCTACTTTTGAAATCAACTGAAGTTGTAGAAATGAAGCTACGAGCATTTTAAGTTTCTGTTTGTCTCTGCTTACAACTCAGAAAATCTTTAACCTCAATGTAAAGTCTTTTCTATCTATGGAGAGTATTCATAAATTAAATTTTATATGTCTAAGTTAAAAGATTTCTATATGTTTATAGAAATAAATCACTGGGTATATAAATTTAACGTTCCTCAAAGTAACAGAAAATAAAGTTAAACCTTTAATATTAAATTTGCTAGACTTGAAAGAAAAATATATTTTTATTAAGACCACTAGCTCAGAAATACTTTTAAATCAAGTTTACATAATTAAGGACAACTTTCCTGTCAAATAGTATAATAGTGTAAAATTGGAATTTAGCTTTCTCTTTGTTAAAATGATGTATTGGTTACAGAGCTTTTAATTCAGGGGAAGTAAAAGGTAATATTTTATGTAACCCTTATGTATAATCTGTCCAGATAGCAAAGATTCTATATCTCACCAGAAGGATAATTTTATCTGCTTGTGTTGACCTTACCATTTCCTTAATTTTTTTGTAAAACAAAAAGCACAGAACAAAGTGTCCTTGCTATCAAAAACTAAGTTTTCTAACATTTATGTTGTCTTCCTCTTTTTATTTTAAATGATTCTGACTCACTTTTATTACAATGAAGTGCTTTCATTTGCACTCATGATTCTTCATCAAGGGATCATATATTCTCTGACAACTCTCTTAATTCTGTTTTTCTGGAAATAACAGAGGAGATTACTAGTTATTCCTTTAGGACATTTCTGGTCTTCCACTTTTGATTGATTTTCTGCTGACTGGCTTATTTTACTTTCTGTAAGGCAGATCTATTTTCTAGATTATTTACAAGTAAAGATACAAAAAAAATGTATGTCTGCTAAAAAAGATAAGTCTAAAGATTATAGTACATTGTCCTAAATGACATCAACCAGCTTTGGATCTAAAAATCTAATTTTATCCTAACATTTTTTATTAGATTACCAGTGCAGCTCAAATGAACTTTGAACTGGTTTCAATAGTCTACTTTTTCCCTCATTAACTAATAAAAAGAATAAAGTATTTGACATACATTCACTATGTAATTGTCCCTGTCATTTTTTTAACCTTTTAATATTTTATCATTAGAAAAATGCACATTAAAACTACAATGTCAAAGAACAAAAAATAGTAATGAACAAAAAAAAATTAAAAAAGCTGTCAACCTCAAATGTTGGCAAATGTGTTGAGACACTAAAACCCTCATACACAATTCATTGGAGGATGAATTGATAACTGCTTATGAAAGGGTTTAGCAGTGTCTATTAAACAGTAATATATATAAATTTGTGACCTAGCAATTCCATGTATATGAATATATGTATGTATATATATGAATACATTAAATATTCTTATATCCAATATACATGCAAGCATATGTTCACTGAGAGAGACGTACTAGGATGTTTATGGTGACAGGATTTGCAATATCTGGAAAGTGGAAACCACCCAAGTATCCATCAAGAGTAGAATGGATACATTTTGTGTGCATTTAGAAAATGGACTTTATATAGTAATGAGAATGAATTAGCAACTACCTGCACTAATATGAATGAATTTCACAAACATGATGTTGAGAGAAGCCAGATATAAACAAATATAAACTCCATAATTCCATTTGTATGTATTATAAAAGTAGATAGTATTAGAAGTCAGGATGATGGGGTAGGTTGCCTGGCAAACCTCTACTAAGGGGGCTTGGGAGTACTGATAAATTCTTTGGTGTGTTAAGTTCAGATGTAAAATTTTAAAAAATACAGCAAAGTATGTTGAAATCAACAGCCCACTCTATGGCAAAATCAGCAAGTGTTAGGTTGTAAGTACAGCAGTTTTCATCCCGTTGTATAGTTGGAAGATGTTATAGTTCTATAAGAAAATGCTTTAGGCAAAATATGACCTTTGGGTAACTATGAACCAACAACAGGTAATATCAGTAGAAGTGGTAGCCTCAAACAGAAGTATGGGTGAGAGAAAGAAAACTGTTTATAATTTGATTTAAACATTCCAATCAATATTCATTAAATTGTGGTTCTTAAGGGCAAGTATTATATTTTTGTGCATTTTATTTCATTTCTGATATTTCTATGGAATGTTAGTCTTTTAAGCTATTTATTCTATTTATGATAACTCATAGGCTAGAATAACAACAATAATACAACAGCTAACATATATTGACTATGTAGCATGTGTCAAGTACACTGAAAATTCAATTTAAGTGGATTAGCTCATTTAAATTTTCAATAATTATTTGTGAATGTTTTTTGAGTGTTTGAATCTTGTAAAAACAAGTTTAGAGCTATCACAGGTAGATATGAAACATTGATTTCAGAGAGGTCTTAAGGTCTGTCTTTCTGCTCTACAACCTTATTGGTTTCCTTGGTCAATGTTTCAAGACATCTATTACACCTCCAACCATGAAATAGGCCTTCCAAACAGGAAGAAAATAAGAGAGAAGGGAAAAATATGAATGCTGTGCTCCTTACCTTTCTTTTTTCAAGAAAGCAAGAACTTTCCCAAAATACCTGCCAATAAGCCTTTTCTTACTTCTTATTAGCCAGAATCAAATCACATGTTCATGCCTAGATATATGTATTAGCATAAGTGGTTTAGATCAATCACAAATCTTTACCTGGATTAGCAGAAGAATATGGGGGCCTTGTAAGTAGGAAAAAGATGATTGAATTCAAAGCCTGCTGAGTGAGCAAAGGACATTTGATGCCCAGATTTCTTCCTGTGCAGATAACCTTCTTATGGGAAACCTTTATAATGTACTTTTTGAACTATGTGAATATATTTGCCAAATCAAGTCTTCAAAATTAACACTGATAATAGGATAAAAACAAATACAAAATCTCAAGCTACCTATATAATGCAATGAGAAGAATACAGCATCATTGTGTGATGTTACTGCTAAAGATGCAAAATTTGTGTCTAACTGTGACAAGCCAGCCTGAGAAATATTCTACAGGTAGCCTGTAACCAGTAAAGCTGTCAAGATCATGAAAGACAAAAAACTGAGAAACTATTCCATATTTAAAGAAGACACAAGGACATGAAAACTAAATACAAACGTGATTCTTGCCTGGATACTTTTGTTTTAAAGACATTATTGGGAAAATCTGTGAAGACGTATTGTATCAATATTAATTTCCTGGCTTTGTTGCTTACATTTTGCTTATGCAGCAGAATGTCCTAGTACTTAAGAACTACACACTAAAATATATTTGAAAATGATATGGTTTTATGTTGGCAACTTACTTGAAAATGGTAGAAGAAAAAAGTGTTCTTTGTGATGTTTTTGCAAAATTTTTTTGTAAGTTGGATTTTCTTTCAAATAAAGAGTTAAAGAAAAGAAGAAAAAGGAACTCCAAGTCTACTCTTTGAATAGCTTTTGAATCCTGATTACCGCTTGCCAGCACAGAAATTCTGAGTCAAAACCAAAACACAAACAAAACAATCCATAAATGAGAGAGAGAAAGAGAGAGATCCACAACTCATGAAACCCATAGAATCTTGCAAAATAAATATGAAATAAGTAACTTCTATAGGCCAAAAACTTCACATCTCATGATATATGCTTGACTCCCATGAAAGTGTTATGGAAAATAAAACCACAGACTCCTAATTTTACATATATATTTACTTTAAAATGAATAGCATAAGAAAACTGATAAACATGCTTACAAATCAGTGAATTGAAACTTTTCCTTTATTACATTTGCAGCTTTTCTTTTATATATAGGTACAACCTAGAATATCCTCAACAAATTGCCATGGGGTCAGCAAAGAAGAAAGAACCTCATAAAACTTTGGTAGAGTGAAGAAGATTTAGGGATGGTCAACAAGTGAGGAGAGGGTAGGATTTGCAGCCTAATTTAGCAAAATTTTAAAAAGCTATTTGAAAGGAGTTTGAACAGCACGATGTAAAGATTTCGGGTTTTGTCCAGTGAAACATTAACATCCAATCATTTCTCCTTCTAGCTACTGATTTGCAGTGATGACTTATGGAAGGACTAATTTCTTCATCAGAGAGCAACTTCCACGTTGCTGATCTCACAGATAAAATGACAAAGCACATCAGGAAACCACAGATATGAAATTAATTTGAAAGTTGAAAGAAATGAGAAAATTAAAAGGGAAGGGATGATATATAATAAAAGCATGTGAAGGGGATTTTAAAATAGGTTGTGATTAAAATGTTCAAAGAGTAAAAGGAAGGAACAGAATAAGATAAAGTGAGCAGGAGTAACTTAACCAAGGTTATACAGTTTCAAAGATATAGATCTAAATTCAAATCCAGGTAATCATGACTCCACAGCCTCCTCTTTTTTATTTTTTATTTTTATTTTTTAATCCATGTTACCTTGCCTCCTTATATTCTAATACTATTTAGGTAAAGCATAAGACTGAAAAATACATTTATTCAGTTCTCTGGCATTTCTAATTCTGACTCTCTTATGTAATGACTGAATAGACTTGGAAAGGTTACAGTCTTTCTAAGACTCGGACTCATAATTCATGTTACCTGACACATAGGGCAAAAAGGAAGATGAATAATATAGTGCATACAAAAGTATTCTATACTGTAAACCCAAAAATACAACAACAACAAAATAAAACTCAATTGTTTATGACAGATGCATTACTCAAATTTTAAAACTCTGGATGAAATGTAGATCTAAAAGCAATTCTTGAAAGACAAAAGATTTTTTCTTTTGGCAGTCAATTAGCATTTTCCTTGTATTGTAAAGAAAGTACACTTTGGAAATTCCTGGGTACAGGGTAGGGGTTGTTAGGGTATTGACTGGTAATTTAGTTGCTGTTGTTTGGTTGCTGTTATTTTGCATTTAAAAAGCAACTGAGTTTTAGACCTTGTGACCACATATCAAATATTTATACAGAGTGCAAAATCTCTCATCCTCAATATCAAATTCTAAAATTTTCTTTGACAAAGCAGAAAAACTTTAAAAAATTCCTTTCAATGCAAAATCTGACTTGCCTAAACTCATTTGGTGGAAAACATAATTTGAAATATGACTGTTTGAATTCTATCTTTATAATTAATATTTTAATTAATATTTTTGAACAGTTTAATATAAGTAGGAACTGCTCTCCAAGCCCATGCTGAGAATAGTATGCATTATCAGGTAAACTGTAGTATATTTCCAAAATCTGAAAAGTTCTCACTTGGAAATATATACCCAAAGGGTTTCAATAAGAGATCTTGGGTCAATATAAATCAAAATGTCAGTATCTTTAAAAGTCTACTGGAATTAAAGAAGCTCCCAATTGTTACATCACTATTCCAAATGAAGTATCTGATATGGAAATACTCTAATTCACTACCATATTTAAATGAAGCAAAATATATCCTGTAGATGAATTCTTCTTTTATTAATTTATTTTTTTTTGAAATATAGTTGGTTTACAATGTTGTATTAGTTTAAGGTATACAGTAAAGTGATTCAGTTTTATATGCATATGTATATTTCAGGTTCTTTTCCCTTATAAGTTATTACAAAATATTGAGTAGAATTCCCTGTGCTATGTAGTAGGTCCTTGTTGGTTATCTATTTTATATATAGTAGTATGTATATGTTAATCCCAAACTCCTAAAGTAGATGAATTCTTAGAAGGGGACTGACTGAAAAAGACTGTTAGAAGTTATTGTGGGAATGTAATTTTTTTTTCTAGATTTATAGGAAACTCTCTTAACATCCAGGAACAATGGGTCATCATAGGCTTAAGCAGCAGAAGGGAGAGGAAGAGATGGATTGTATTTGGTTCATCCACTAGCATTAACCCCTACTTTAAGGGACATGGTAATTTGTCCTCTGTATTAAATACGAAATCAAATAGTTTCTACTTTGTAGACAGCATAGGTTAAAAGGCATGTCTAAAAGATAAATGATAATGATTATAAACCCCAAAGGCCTTTGGACTGGTAGTTAACTATGACACATAATGAGGGTAGTTCATAAAGATTTGAGTACCTGACATTTTTTATTCTGGCTTCATTTTAATCAATGTTTTTCCTAGGGAAATTTCTGATGGCTTCTTAAGTAGGAACAATTATTTTAATCATATTCAGAATATAAGATAAATAAAAATAAAGCAATGAAAAACAACACAAACATTCTATCTTTGAGATTTAGACAATGAATTTTTGTAATTTTCTCTATATTTGACTCTTAGTTTAAAAGAAAAATGCAATCTACATTTCACTGCAGGGAGCATAAATACATCTAGATGTAAAAGTTACTTTGGAAAATGTAAATAATTATATAAATACACTGTCATATATGTCAATAATTATAATTTAATATATAAATATTGTAAATTTTGCAGTGAAGTAATTAATTCCTGGTTCTGGATTCCTAGCTTGCCATTAGCTGTGGCATCTTTTATGAAAGTAATAATGATATATGCATAATAATTTTAGTTTCAATGTTAACAAGTTACTTTTGAAGGTATCCCAAATGCTTGCCTTACACTTACTGATAGATTTATAGTAATGTAATTTTGTTTGTTATATTAACATATATTTTACCAGTTTTCTGCCAAGGACATTAAAATCAGGAGACCCATAAAAAGTGTGCTGGGCATAAGCTAAACTATTTCACAGATCAATGGAAAATATCTTACTTTTTAGGTCTTAAATATCATTGACAATTATTAATTTGATAATTGACTTTGTTATGATAGACATTTTACCATCATATAAAATAAAATTCAAGTTCAAGAAAGCACAGCATATTTATTCTATGAT
Organism: Balaenoptera acutorostrata; assembly: GCF_949987535.1. Classification (NCBI taxonomy): domain Eukaryota; kingdom Metazoa; phylum Chordata; class Mammalia; order Artiodactyla; family Balaenopteridae; genus Balaenoptera; species Balaenoptera acutorostrata. The sequence continues at coordinate 76,880,587 of NC_080072.1, forward strand.
TCTACATAAAGTATACATCATTAAAAAGGTGAGTGCCTACTCTGGAGATACTTGGAGATAATATGGGTCATTAAATTCCTTGGCAGTAATTCTGTCTTTGGAAAGTTTACTTACCTCCTGGAGTTAGTTTTCATTTTAGTAAAATGGGATTCATGAGAACTTCTTGAAATTACTGAGAGGTTTTAGAAATAAGATTAGACCCAGATCAGTATCTGGCATACACAAACCAGAAACTTTCGAATTTTTTTGTTTTATTATGTTTTTTTTCTTTTCCTGCCTGGTCCATCTTCAGTGCTCAATAAACACTGTAAAACAGCTTGCCATGCCTGGACTATATCCTTGGTTAATATCTTCCAGAGTTTTATATCCACTCAAGAAAAATCTGTGGACCACACAATTATGCACATATTTAATACCAGGATTGGGAGACACTCTAAAGTTATATGTTAAATCACCCATGTGATGCTTGAATTTGTTCTAAGGAATCACTTGCTGAACACAAATGGCTAAATTTTTTCTTAAATCCATTCATATATTTTTTTAAAGCAGGAAGTAGATATAGTTATCTAATGCTTGGAATGCTCTTATCTGTTAGAGTACTCTCTAGTACACATCAGGCAACATGCAATAAAGATTAAGAATTTTGGATTCAACAAGCTTTGAATTAATATGTGTTTCCACGTTGGTAAAATAGAGATATATATCCCATAGGTTTGTTGTGTATAGCAAATGCGGTGCAATAGAGTTCATATAATTTACAGTATCAGTAAATTTACAGTATCAGTAAAGTAGTATCAGTAAAGTAGTATCAGTACTACTACTACTACTAATAAATATATGGTAAATTATTTTTAGCATGTTATGAGTACATAATTACCATTTACCAAGGGTTTCTCAGACACTGTGCTAAGCCCTTTATATGCACCATCTTCTCTAATTCTCATAAGGCTATGAGACAGATTAAACTATGGAAGCAATTTTACAGATAAAAGAACACTGACATTTAAAATTGTGGATGTGGAATCATCAAAGATGGTTAGATAGTAGGCCTATCTCATCTAAATATTGAAGAAGTTTCACAATAATGCCTAACTCTTTAATAAGCTAGACTCCCTGAGTCTCTTCCTATTAACCAGTACGAGACAATCACTATCAAACCAATATAGCTTGGGTTTTCTATTCCAGACTCATGTGAACCTGTTTCATTGTCAATTGCTTAGGTTAACATGCTTAGCCATACTAATTACATATTAATAGTCGATGCCTCTCTGGAACTAGCTATCTTGAATAGATTGGATGCTTTTCTAATATTGTTATAGATTTCTATTCATAGACTAGCATATATCCTTGGCTCCTTAAATTCATGGAGTCACTTGCAAAACACAGAGATGCTCTGAATCACAGAAAAAGGACATTTTATTAATTTCAGTGTTTATCATATCATGAATGTTTCTCAAGTTTGACTCAGAGAAGGGAAAAGTATCAAAGACTTTACAGTTTTCAATACTATTCTATATTCTCCAGCCTTCTGTAATCGTTCTCCTACATTTCCATGGACAGTCTACATCTGCATGTTTGTCTTACCCAAAGGAACTCTTGATAAAATTTATATTTGGTGTGAAAATTAGTGGGAGAGTAGGGACTAATATATGTATATAGCAAGACTATTCTAAAGAAAATACTCATCACAAAAACTGGATCAAAAGGAAAGAAATTATAAGTATAGAATAATTTTGCTCAGGAGAAGAAATGATGGAAGGAAGGACAGGAAATATTTTAAAAAGTTTTCCGTACACCTGAGTTTATTCTAGCCCTGTTTTGAAAATAGATATTTTGATTTTCATCAATAAAATTGAGCAGGGCTCAATAAATGATTTTAATATTATATCAAGTTTCTGCAGCATTAGATCCCTGAAACCTTAAGTATCACTTTTATTGTCTCAAAATTAGTATTAATTACACTGTAACTCTTTCACGCTCAGAGAATACTCGTGGATCTTAGTGACTCTTCTCATGGACTAAGTACAGTTATCTCCCAGTATTTCATCCAAAGTAATTCATAATTATTCTAGGTTATTCTTCGATGATCACTTCAATGTATTCCTAATTACATGAGTAATTTTGTTTTCCTGAAATTCCTCCACACAAGTGATAAGAAACCGCTTACTTTTTAAGTGCAAAGCCACCATGTTTTGAGTAAAGGATTTTTTTTTCCTTTGGGTATTAACCTAATCATAATGAAAAAGAAATGTTTCCTGCTTTATATGCAATAGCACTTTGAGGCAGGCTTTTACCAAGCAGATGACAAGTAATTCTAGGTCTTTTACCCATAAACTTTGATCTGTCTTGCAACTTGTTATTATATATAAACCACATTATCTTTCCCTACAGTTTAGAAGTTGACACGCATTTATAGATAGTCCTGTACCCAATATTATTAGGGTTCTTTGTTCAAGGCGCTGTGCTACGAATTCAGTGATGAATAATGTATGTGTCTCCATTTTGGGGATACTGTCTGCCCAATTATATGCACTTTTCTCAAAGTTTCTCAATGCCAGTTTAACATTTTTGACTCTGCAAAAGCTTAGTACAACATGAAAATATGGATTACATTGTTCAATTTCTTGTGCAGGTTAAATATACTGATAGTGGGCTTCCCTGGTGGCGCAGTGGTTGAGAATCTGCCTGCTAATGCAGGGGACACGGGTTCGAGCCCTGGCCTGGGAAGATCCCACATGCCGCGGAGCAGCTGGGCCCATGAGCCACAATTACTGAGCCTGCGCGTCTGGAGCCTGTGCTCCGCAACGAGAGAGGCCCGCGCATCGCGATGAAGAGTGGCCCCCGCTTGCCACAACTGGAGAAAGCCCTCGCACAGAAACGAAGACCCAACACAGCCAAAATCAATCAATCAATCAATCAATCAAACATACGCATCTGATTCAAGATCCTCATTAAAAAAAAAAAAAAATATATATATATATATATATACTGATAGTAAATAAAAGCAATTGAAACTTCTAAATAATCATGTTTTGATTTATTTTTTTTCTTTTATATTGTTATCTATAAAATTGCTTTTATCTTATACTTCATTTCCTGCTTAATCGAGTTAGGAAGAAATATTTTTTAAATGTTTCATTAATATTATGATTAATATTAATTAAATTTAATAATCATTAATATTATGATTATAAATGTATATATTATATTCAACATAGTATATAGTTAATGTGTATATATATACTCCATACATAAAATAGATAGATAGATTTGCCAGGGTATTGTCAGAAAACTCCTTCTTGGTGATTTGTTTATTTATATTTCAAGTGACTACTTGGTTAGAGGCTACCTGCAATGCATGGTTGCCACTCAATACCGTCTTCTTCTAATATTTTATTTAAAGTATATTATATTCCAGAATCTGTAACAAATTAAAATAGAAAGTAATATATTTTTACACTTTTAAAGTTTTTAAAATGTGACTTCTGACCAACAGTAACATATATATGATGTTACATAAACTTGTCTGTGCTAATTACATTTCCAAAACGAAAGAAAAATAACACTTTGGTAAAAGATGTGATTTTGGAAATTCACTTCTATTAAGGGTTAACTCTAGTTAAAAAGGAACTCAAGCGTATGTGAGGGACATGTGACATCTATGAAATTCTGACCTTTCACATTCTGGAAGAAAATCATTAAGAAACAGATGTCCTTAATAGTTTAAGTGAGTTTTTATTAATTTAATACAGACAAGTCATTGACTGCACAGAGCTAAAGCTTTTATGTGAAAAGATAAATATATGCAATATTTTTTTCTTCTAGTTTCCAACATGTATTGCTTAGAGATTGAGTAAAGGTTCTTTCATTTCTTACATTATCTTAACTGGTTTCCATTCCCTGTTGACAATTTATTTTGAAATGAAGGTTGTAGCTGCAGGCCACTGCAGCCTTTCCAAACATCGTGTACTAGATGTTAAAACCACTTTGTTTCAGATGCTTAATCAGAGCAGTGGTTCAGTATGCTGAAGTTGTTGATGTTGTTTTTTCAATTTCATAAACATCAAATTGACAAGCCCTGTTTGATATTTTCAGTTCTTCCATTTGTTTTCTTCTCTACTATGCTCTACTAAATTATACTTTCCTACATAGGTATCACCATTAATACACAAAGTGTTTATTTCAGTGCTCCTCTTCCTAATAATCTTCCTTTGGGGTTTATAATGCTTATAAAATTTAAAAAATATTAACTTTAGCTAAACAGTTACTAAAATTATTTGTTCTAAAATTAAAATAAAATGGTTCCTTATCTATTGATTACATACACATACACACAGACACATTTTTCAAAAATCCTTTTAAAAATACTTTTTGCACTCATAAGCAAGATTTGTTTAAACTAATTTGAGTTCTCTGTATATAAATGTGCTTAGAAAAAAATGACAGAAGCGATTAGATTAGGCATTCTTGTCGCAAATGTTCCATCTCCTAAGATCTGTGAATTAAACTCTAAACAAAAGATATGAGTCAATAAGACAGTGAAAAACATACTGCATGATGATGTGACAGGTGCTATATATAAAAATATTAGGAATTGAACTGAGAAATGAAGGTGTAGAAAGTTTGACTCTAGATAATATTTACATTTAACTTACAAAGAATCTGTAATAAATATTAATTTTGACTACTATTTTGCATGAAAAGCTGAAAATTATGGAAATGAAATGGAAGAGATTTTAGAAGGACTCTGGTCCTCAAATAATGTCCAATGCTTTGGGATTTCAAGGCAATCACATTTATTTTGGAATTTTTCAAAGTAAACTTTCTATCACCTGTCTATCACAGAAGAATAAATCTATCTGTATGTCTCACCAGAACCTTCATTATTTCATTGTACATACAATTTATTTTATAATAAAGAAAAACATAGGCACGATCAGTAATTTTACGATTTCAAATAAAAACTGCAAGCCCTGCATTTGTTCCTTTGAGAAATCTAGTACATACTAGGGAATTAAATTCAGTATTTTTAAATATAAAATACTTCAAAATGTGCCCATGCAATTGTATAGATCACTGAACTTTCACAAACTTTACACCTATGTAACCTCTCTATATAAAAAATAGACATTACTAACACCACAGAAGCCCCTTCTTGCTTCTTTCTAGACAATAACCTACACCTTTTAAGTTTATATTGACTTCTAATTTCTAATAAATAAATGTTTATCTCCTGTTTTTACACTTTTTATGAATTCAATCATATATCATGTACTCTTTCATGTCTGCCTTTACTTACTCGATTTTACCTCTGTGATCATTTATTCTAATCTCAGCATAGCATTTCATTACATGTTATAGTTCACTTATTTTTTCAATGTTCATGGATAATTGTTTAGTTTCACTTTGGACCTATGACAAATAATAAACCCATAAACATTCTCATATGGATCTTTTCATGAACAGGTGCATAAATTTCTGTTGACTCTATACCTAGAAGTGGAATTACTAGGTTATAGTGTTATAGGTAAAACTGACTGGACTAGTTAGGTCTCCATCACCTTATGCTTCACTTGCACATCCTCTTTCCATGTAGTTTTTTTTTTTTTTTTCTTTCTTTCATTAATGATTCGTTTGCACCTAATTGCTCAAAGTAACACACTTGTTAAAGTTATATCAGGCAACTGGTGTTTTTCCTCTTTGAAACACTCGCTCACACTCCTCTTGTTTGTAAGCATTCATTCCAGAAGAGGAGGTCACAGTATGATAACCCCGTTGACCACCAGAGCCCATCTCAGGACCTCCTGACGCCAGCCTTGATGGCTTTGAAATATTCCACGAGAAGAGAAGAATGCAGACCTCACACCTGCCCTTATCCTTATCGAGAACCCTATTTTGAGCTAACACTGTAAATTTTACTCACTGAACCCTTTCGGGGAGGACACAGTCTTGAGAGCACTAGCCTGCTGTGGTCTCCTTTGCCTGCCAAAAAAATAAAGCTACTTTTTTCTTCTTCACCCAAAACTGTCTCCGTGATTTTGATTCAGTGCTGGTGTACAGAGACTGAGATTTCGGTATCTATAGGTTTTGCATTTAGACAGATTAGGTAGAAACTGCCAAACAGCCTTTCCAAGTTGGTTTATCAATTATATCCCACTGGCAGCATGTGATGGATTGCTTTTGTTGCTCCACATTCTAAAATGCACTTTACTCTTAATCTGCCTATCTATCTATCACCTATCAATATTTATATCTATTTCTATATTTTTATCTATAATCTCCATTCTGTGCTACATGTTGTGGTATCACATTGTGTTTTTGTTGTTGTTATTCTTATTCTTCTTAATTTTGCCGATAACTAAAGAGACAGAATCATTACATATATTTATTGGTCTCTTTGATATTCTATTTGGGAAAATGCATTTTCAACTATCTTGCCCATTTTTCATTGGATGGTTTGCCATTTTGTTTTGTTTTTGAAAATTGATTTATTTTCTGAATTTTTATATCATATACGTGTATTAGAAGTACTATCTCTCACTCTGTGACCTACTTTTTGAATATCATGATGTTTTTAAAACAGATGTTATTAATTTTAATATAATCAACTACATATTTTATCTTCATGATTTTGACTCCTTTCTAAAAGGAAGCTACTTTAAGTCAGGAAGATGTCTATATTTTCTTCTGGAAGCTTCATAATGTTACCATTTGAATTTGTCTCTACAATTCATCAGGAATTTACTTTTGTATATAATGTATGGTAGAAGTCCAGATTTATCTTTTTTTTCCCCATATGGACATCAAATTGGAATGATCATTTCTCTAATTTACTCCAGGGTCACATTGCTATAAATTACATGAATTGGTGAGTTTTTTTCTGGATTCTATTCTATCTATTGGTCTAATTGTCAATTCTTGTGTCAATACCACTCTTCCTTGAGTGATACAGCTCTATATTTAGATCTTGATCATTGTGTAGAGCTTCAGTTTTGTTCTCCTTAGTGTAGGGTTTTTTTTTTCCTTTTTTTTTTTTTTTTTTAAAGCAATTGTTTGTCCCAAAATACTATGCAGATCTGCAGGAAATAAGCAGTTAAAATCTGAGATCATCACCACCCCTAAGCCAGCTGAACTTTATGGTCAAAAGAACACAGTTTGGAAAATACTGGTAGAGAAACTTAAAGGGATGGCAAAAAGTCTTTTCATGTCTTGGAGAAAGTTGTATACTTTTCAATATCCACTTGGCAGTGTTAAATTATTTCATTATACTACAGCACTGGAAAGTACTAGGTCTGGGATAATGGTGGTAATTGAACAGATGGACTTTCTTCCTCAGTATCAGCACAGTAGATTCACAACAAACTGTAAAGAGTTCTCAAAGCCAGAGAAATACAGCTGTCAAGCAATAATCTAACTGCATGCATTGTCTGAGAGCAGAACTCGCAGTAGCATTTCACTAAGATATCAGTCAATGAGGGGTTGTAAAATGGAAACATATTAGTATTTCAGTGATTTAGCTCCTACTGACCTGAATAATTTTTCGACAATTGAATATAAATATACACACAATAAAAACACATTCAAACATACACTTTCCATTTCCCCACCCTCATTGCACATGCACACATGTGTGCAAGTGCACACACACATACACTTACACACATTGCTTAGGGTGGTACCTTTCAGAAAATTATGAGGCATATAAAAGTTGTGGTATATCCTGGGACTTCCCCAGCAGTCCAGTGGTTAGGACTTCGCCTTTTGGTGCGGAGGGTGCAGGTTTGATCCCTGGTCGGGGAGGTGGGATCCCACAAGCCTCGAGGCCAGGAGAACGAGACATGAAACAGAAGCAATGTTGTGGCAGGTTCAATAAAGACTTTAAAAATGGTCCACTTTAAAAATGGATTTTTCAAAAAAAATCTTTAAAAGAAAAAAAAGTTGAGGAATATCCTAAGGGGACCGGTTTTTCCTAAATTGTGGGAAACGATACATTGCTTATTCTTTTTCCTTAAGGCTAAATCCTTAAAAATGAAATTTCTTCTGAGAGCAAACCCTCTGAAACAATAACGAATCACTTCCAGTAATGGAAAAAAGCAAGCAAACTGCCTCCTAATTAAGATTATTTCCTAATGAAAGACTCAGATATCAATTATAAAATTGATCTTCAATTTGGCTATGGATATGTTTAAAAAACAATCTTTAAATATATGTATTCTTCAGAGTTACAGACTCTCATATGAATTTTCCAGTAGTTATATTTTACTTTCTCTGCTTTGTTGTACTAAAAAGATCTTCCAAAATTATTATTGTTTTTAGAGCAGGCATTCTTTTTTTTTTTTTTTTTAAACATCTTTATTGAAGTATAATTGCCTTACAATGGTGTGCCAGTTTCTGCTTTATAACAAAGTGAATCATAGAGCAGGCATTCTTAATAGTTTAATTATCATTATTTACTAAAATATAGCTTTTTAAAAAGATATAAACTTGATAATATTAGTCAGTTTCCTTAATTTCCATGTTAGATGTACATTTTAGAATATTTTCTTTTAAATTTGGAAAAGATTTTGGATATATTGGATATATCAATACCTCATTTATATCAGTGGGAATTTTAATTTGCTTATTTGTACTAATAGAGTTCCTTCTATTTATCCAGAGTTTGTTTAATAGAACTGACCATATTTTTCTATCACTTTTGTTCTTGAGACACTTGAATAATATTCTCTTTAATGTTTTTATATCTACATCCATGTAGGAATTTTGTCTATTTTGGGAACTGTTAAGTCTATATGTGGTGTTGATCCTTTGCTCAATGTTATACCTTTATAAATAAATTTGGTTAATTTTCTATATTTGTTAAGTAGTTGTATACCTATATATGGTAGGAATTTTTTGTTTGATAATTAGCATAGTTTATCTGAAAATTTATCTGGAAACTGGGCTTTGGATACTTTCTATATATATATATATATATATATATATATATATATATATTATAGCTTTTTTTCAATGCAGGGTTTCTTCATTTAGTTGGCAAACAATATTTTTAAAGAAAATTATCATTTAAATTTTCTCATTTTAGTGTTAGATATATAACAATTTAAAATGTTTTACTATAATTTCTTCAATATGTTAAATGTTTAATAAAATGTACAGTGGCGATTTGCTTTTCTTGTCTTTCTTGTAGATTTTAGAATAAGCTTATCTATTTCTTTTAAAAATGTATTTATGGGATTCTGTTTGAATTTATATATGAATTTGAGAAGAATTGACAGCTATTAATATTGTGTCTTCCAAACAATGAAAATAGTATATCTATACATTTATTTAGGTTTATGATTTCTTTCATCATTATTTTATAATTTTCAGAACAGATCTTACACATACTTTGTTGGATTTTTATGTAAGTATAATTTATCACAATCCCTCTAACTGTTTTTTCTTTCCTGATCTCCTAAATAAAAGCTCAGTGTCTGCACTCCCCAAACTTTACATCTTTTCTTTGCTTTTTCTCCTAAATTCTTACCATTACCTAACATTGTGTGTGTGCATAATATTATTTTCTATCTTTTTCTCCCATTTATATGTAAAATTCTCTTGAACCAAGTTTTTTGTTTGTTTGGTTGGTTTGGTTTGATTTTTTTAACAGTATATAGGAAATTGCCAGATAGCTAGTAGTTGCTTAATAGATAGATATTTGTTAAATAAAGTAATAGCTGAGAAAAAGGCAAGAAAAAGCAAAAGTGTGCAAAGCTTATTCATAAGGTTGGCAAAAAATAATGAGAAGAGATTTGTGTATATCTTAGAGTTCAGAGTTTGACATCAGAATATAAAAATAGCACTGTGGCATATGTGTCAGAGTCTTCATTTTGAACAATATATTTTATTTACACTTGTAATGCAGCAATGTTTGGAACAAGTGTGAACTGTTTATATCTGCATGGCCCACCAGTGCTATATTTGGAAACATGGAAATGTATGAATGGTCATTCATGCTGAAATACAACAATGAGCGATATTAAAGAGTCAGCTCAAATTTGGCTGAATATGCAGTATTTTTTAGAACACACAAAGTCAGAAAAAATAAATTTAGAATAATGTCTAACATCTTTAAAAGAACACACCTTAGAATTTTTTTTTTTTTTTCTACAAAGACTACATACTCATCCAAGTAATTGACTTTGCTTTAGGTAAATTTACTTGGCAAAATTATTCAGAAATTATTTTAAGAATCATAGATTTCACTGTTTGAAGGAATATTGAATGATGACTATTTCACACACCTTTTAGTCCTATCAAACTTTCTGATAAAATAAGAATCCAATTTATTATAATAATTAATACTTACACTGCAGGTGTTTTAGACTGTTTTAAATTCCTTTATATATGCATTATTGATAATCTATCACAATTTTCTTATAACACAGGAATGATCATTGTTATCACTTTTTAGATGAGTGCTGCTGTGCATGGCAAAATTTATTTCTCAGTGAGTCAGAAAACACCCAGTTCACAATAGACAATTCAGGTTGCGTGGTAATTTGGTGGTCCATGGCTAAGCATTCAGTCTCTACTAAGGCCCAGTAGGAAGCCAAGAGCTGTTTCTCAAAAAAAGAATGGAGGTCTGTGGAGTATCTGAGGGCTTTGCTATTGAAATCCTAAGGACCTGCAATGAGATTCACCTATAGAGGCCTATCAAAAGCTACAAACAGCATTTCTATCTGTCACTGACACTTCAAGCACCATTGAGTCTGCTGGCTCACATGACCCAAATGGCAGAGCAGCTTGCATGACAGTCTGGACCTGTTGTAGAGCCTTCTCTTGTTCTGGACTCCACTTAAAACTACCAACTTTTCAGTTCCCTTTGTAAATGGGCCAGAGCAACACACTCTAATGAGAAATATGTTGTCTCCAAAACCCAAAGAGGACCAATAGGCATGGGCCTCCGTTTTGATTATAGAGCATCAAGATGCAATTACTTATCCTCCGCCTTTGAAGGGTTATCTCCACTTGCCCTAAATCACTGAACCTCTAGAGATTTTACTCAGGTAGAAGGCCCTTGAAAGTTTTTTGAAATATTTTCTACCCTCTGGCCATGAATATCTTAGCAATAAGTATAGATTAGTTGCTGCTTCTTGCTCACTAGGTCCAATCAGCATAATATTATCAATGTAACAGACCAGTGTGATATCTTGTGGAAGGGAAAAGGAATCAAGAGCCCTGCAACCTAATTTATGACATACGGCTAGAGGGCTAGTATACCCCTGAGGAAGGAGAGTGAAGGTGTATTGCTCACCTTACCAGCTAAAAGGAAACAGCTTATGGTGGTCTTTTTTAACGTGGAGAGATTTCAAAAAAGCATCTGCAAGATCAATAGCCACATACCAGGTACAAGAGGATCTGTTAATTTGGTCAGGTAATGAAAACGCATCTGGTAACAGATGAAAACACAACTGAAGTCATCACCTAGATAAACTTACAATAATACAATGTTGTTCTCCAATATTCATCTGTCTTCCACACAGGACAAATAGGCCAGTTGAATGGAGATGTCATAGAATCACCACCCCTTCAAGTTCTTCATGGTGGCACTAATCTCTGCAATCTCTCATGGAATGCAGTGTTGCATTTGTTAACTATTTTCCTAGGTTGAGGCAGTTCTGGTAGCTTCCACTTGGACTTTCTCAGCATAATATCTTTCATCCTACAGGTCAGGAAACCAATATGGGGATTGTGCTAGCTGCTCAATATGTCTATTACAATTATACATTCCTTAACTGGGGAAATAGCCACAGAATAAGTCCAGGGATCCACTGGATTCGCTCTGAGATAGATCTGAGCTAAAACGTCATTGATCACCTGACCGACATAAACACTTACACTTACTGGTGGACAACAGTGGCATTTGGGGTCTCCCAGAATTAATGTTGGTTCAAATCAGTGTCCCATAGTCCCCAAGAGGTCTGAACATTTCCTCTTCCCCAGTGCACAGATACCCTGGTAATAGATCATAAGTCACTCTGGGGAAGACTGTGAGAAAGATTAAAAGTATAAATTTTGATTGTGTACAGGGGTCCTTAAGGGGTCCTAGCCTCCCCTTCATTCAAGGGACTTAAGACTGAGAATTGACTCAGGGGCCATGACTCTGTTTTTATGATTCAACTTACACTTTTTTTCACTAGGTTGCAAATTTTTTGCTTATACAGATCAAGTAAGAATTTGGTAGGATTTCTATCAATGTCACTTCCAGGAACACCATAATCAAGTAGCCAATGACAAAGGTCTATGAAAGTCAGACTATTCTGATTGCTGCTTTGACTCTGCCATCCATTAGTGTAACCATGACCAAGTTGCCTTTGGGGTTGAGTGCCACCACTTGACCCCTGTGACTTCAGGGGTTTATTTGCTCCCATTATAGTTAGATTTCCCAATTCAATGTCTGCAGTGCTCACTGTAAAATCTGGTCTACACAGAAAAGTGATCACAGAGTACTTCAAGGATGCTGGGGCTCCCTTCACAAATTTATTCTTATACTTTTGTTGAAAAGTGTGCCTTCTGGACCTTCTCAGTGTAAGTACATTTAAATAACAAATCCACTCTAACATTCCAACCCTCCTGAGACTTTGCATTCAGATCTCTACATTAAACCAAGGCAAGTCTGGCATTTCTACGTCACTCACCATGAGTCACACTTTGGTTCATGTTTTAGCCAAGCAACTAACCAAACTGTTAGAGCCCTTTCTAACTCTTTAACAGTTAGAAGATTAAATGTAGAATCTCTGCTCAGTGAGCCCATATCAATAACTTCAGCCTCATTCACCTTTATACTCCTCCCACAATTATTCTACACCCTTACTATCTATTCCCACACATATTCCCCAGATTTCTGTCTATATAAATTAGAAACAACTATTTTGGGGAAGTGTAGTGCACGTCCCCATGGGTCACACTTTTTACCTTACCTTTAGGGATCTGTTGGGACTTGAGCCTACTTATATATCTAGAAACAAAGAGGGGTGGTGGAGTGAGTCCTGGAGAGAATCAGAATTGTCATTCAAGGCAATTACTCCATGGGAGGCCATTAAAGTTTCTTCAGGCAATGAAAGATTAATCCACTCAGATAGGGAAAGAGCTGTGTCTTCTATTAGGGGTGGGTGATTTCTTCTACTGAGGATAGTGTCTGCTTCTTCTGGTAAAAAAGACTCATCAGAATTTAAGGGCTTAATTCCCTAGCTCTATTAAGTCTTCCCACATATGCCATTCCAATCTTCAGGATCTCATTTCTTCCAAGTTATTGTCCTCACTTTACCAGTAGACTACCTTCAAGCCTAGAAATTTATTTTGTGTTGTAATTTGGCCACTTACAGACTAAGATTCTGAGTTTGGGTCTTGTCAGTTTCACCCTGTGTCTTTAGGAAAAAAAGGTTATCTTTCAGGGCAGACATAGAAACTTTCAGGTCATTTACAGTTCTTGAGCTGGAAATTTGTATTCAAATTCCAAGCTCATCCTTTGCTTTCCCACTTTGTTCAGTGTCTTTAGGAGTGCCCAGGTAGTCTCATTATACTCATTAGTTAGACAAAAATATTTGAAAATATGTGTCATCAAGATTCTTTCTTTTTATAAATGTTTGATTGCAGGTACCCAATAGTGAAATTTTGCCTATTTCTACTGTCAGATCATGCTGAGGACTATCAGTGGTCTCTTTACAATTAGAAATCATTAGTCTCTTTAAATCTAATCAGATTAGAGTTCGAATTAGGGATCCAAGAACCAATTAGAAAATCCTTCTTGCATGTACAAACTTAAAGGGTAGGCTACTCCATTTCTACTCCCCACATATTAGAAAGTCCACTCATGGTGCCAACTTCTCTTGTTGTGAAAGTTTTATCAACAAGCCAAAATGCTTAGCAAGTTAGGATAATTTTCCCGGGTTAGCCTTTATTTTGTAATTTAAAAAAATTAAAATATAACATGCATATGGAAAATTCCAAATTTAACAACTGTTTACCTCTATGTCTTATTACATAATGAATATTCCTGTTTTACCACAATTCAGATTTCTAAGAAATAGAAAATTACTCATATCACAGAATCTCATTGTCCCCCTTACTAAACTCTACTTCTTTCCTCCTCCCAGAAGATAACCATTAGCCTGAGTTACTTTTTTTTAATTAAACTTTTTACTTTGAGAGAATTGCGTTGATACATTCACATGCCGTCGTAGGAAATAAACAGAGAAATACCATGCACCCTGTAATCAGTTTCTCCTGATGGAAATATCTTGAAAACCTATAGCTTTATATCACTAACAGAATATTAACATTGATAAATGCATATGAAGTTAGATATTGCCAAATTTTCCTCCATAGTTGTTTTACTATTTTTCATTCTCACTTACAGTCTATAAGAGTACTTGTTTTCCCTTCTGTCTCACTAAAAGTTTTTGTGTCAAGTGTTTGAATATTTCCAAAGAAAGAGTTCAGAATTAGCACTTCAATGTACTTTAATTTGTTTTCTCTTATTATGAACAGTGTGGAGTTTACTTTTCACGTGTTTGAGTCATTTGTATACTTTGATGTGAAATGTTGTTCATTGCCTTTGCCTTTTGTTCCCTTCAACTTTTGAGACTATATATCTATGTAATATACGTATATATGAGACACATATATGAGAAAACATCCCTCTTAAAAAAATTGTGATATATGTTGCAAATATTTTCCCAGTTCTTTTAATATTTTATTTTTGACATTGTATATGGTTTTCTTTTATCATGAAATCTTTTTTAAAATGTCATAATCATATTTATCAATCTTTTATTTTTATATCTCAATTGTGAGTCACAGTTGGAAGCCTTTTCCTATACTTAGATATGTCAATTAACTGATGTGTTCAATTATGATATTTAGTTTTTACTATTTTGATCTTTTACTACACTGAAATTTTCTCATATTTAATATGAGTTATGAATCAGGTGTTATTGTTTTCAAATGGCTATCAAAATATCCCAACTTAGCATATTAACAATTCCATATTTTCCATAAAGCACTTAGCAGTACTGGATTTCCTGATGTGCTTGTTTCTGTTTCTAGACTTTATATTTTGCTCCTGGGGTCCATCTATTCATGTACCACTACACTGTTTTAATTATAGAGGACTTATAAATGTTTTAATATCTGTGGAAGATGTTTGCTCTCTGACCTTTTTATTAAATGCCCTTTAGTATTGCAGGTAAATGTTTGTTCTCTGTATGAACAATAGAATTATCTTACTATTTCTGGGAGAAAGAGAGAAAAAACTTGTTTGTATTTATATGTGGATTACACTAAAATTGTATATTTATATAGGAGAAATTAACATTTTTATACTGCTAAAACATCCTCTCCAAGAAAAAAAGATGTCTTCCCATTTACTCAGGTGTATTTGTGTATCTTTTAGGAGTGGTTCATTTTATTATTCTTTTCTTACTTCTATCTTAAAGATTTTTATTGAAGTATAAAATAATTTGCGCAAAATTATGTAGTGAGGTATGTAAAGAAATACTCTTCTTACTGCCTCACATCATGGGTATGTGATATAAATATAACTCATTACAACTTATGTTCACCTTGATTTTATTGTTATAGTGGTGTCTGTCAGGTTTCTCCACAGTAAGGTTACTCTTCTTACAATTCCATACTCTGCTCATTAGAAGCAAGTCCCAACTTGGTGTCCCCTTTCAAAGAGAAAAGAGTTAAGCTCTACCTTTCCTGTGAGTTTCTGGTGGACTCCCTGGAGGAATAACTTGAAAAAGTGTGCAAAACTCCCTACATCTGAGATCTCCATTGGCTTCATACTCACACACGTTGTAAACTCTTGGATTTTAGCAAGTCATTAGAAATCACTAGCTGAATCCTCATGCAAGCTTATATGGCATTAACAGGCCATCTCTCCCAAGTAATTACTTTTTGGGTATGATTTCTTCCTAGAGGCACTATTCTTTTTCCTCTCATTCTGGAATTCATACCACATATAAATTTGCAACTGTATTTCATATCAATCTTGTACTCTTTCTATATTTTCTAACCTTTTATTTCTCTGTACCTCATTCTAAGTATTTCTTCAGTATATCTTTCTGTTTCCTAATTTTCTTTACAGGTCTGTTTAATCTTCTGCCATTTTCACAAGCAGATTTTTTGTCTCATTTTACACATAATATTTTTTAACTGAGTGGAGATTTTTCTAAGTACCAAAACAGATCAAAATTTGCAATTTAAAAGTGTCTATCTAGATGAAAGAGTGAGAGTTGTTAGTAAACCTGAATGGTTAACTAAAGCTTTGATGCTTACCATAAAACAATGATGCAAAAATGGCTTCTATATTTATAGTACAAAAGACAAGCAGACATTGATTAAATAGAAATACAATTGAAAAATAGGAAAATAGGATTCTAACTAACTTGAGGAAAGCAGTGAACCAATTAGCAGTTCTATGAAATATAACACCCACGTGCTATGATATGCTAGGACTACTTCTATTTGAAAAGGAAACAACACATGAACACATATACATATGTAAACATAAATTGAATTATATTTTAATGAAAATATGGAATGTATTATATATGTCCAGAACTTTTACTTTCATTTTTTACATCTTCCCAGAGTATTTGGTTTTGTCTTTATCTTTATAGTTCAGAGGGCAAAATAGTGTATTTTTTAATCAACATTAAGTTAATTTCAAATGGATATTATCATGAAATTAATAGATCATTTATCATGTTTTCTGAGTTACATACACTCTTATCTTGGCATCTGAAGCTCATTCATTGTAAAACTAATTTCTCTTTCTTTTTCTTTATTAGAAAATTCTTGTACTTCAAAAATTCTGAGGTATTAGTCAGTTATACTGCATGATTTTATTCTAGCCTTGTTTTAAAATAGGCAAGGGTTAAATGTAATGCAAGAAAAATTCTCTTGACTAGGAAAGAGACAATAATTTCAACAGTGATCTTAAAAAAGTCTGCAAGCTTGTTAGTATTCAATCCAGATTGTGGGGAAATTTTCATCAAATATTGTACTTTTGAACATGAATGGTTTCAAATAAGAATTATTAACATGTTTTGATAAATCATTAGCCAATTGAATTTTAGAAAGAAGTGAAAGCTAGAAATGAGTTATAAAAATGAGAGGGAAAACCCTCTGATTTTAACACCTCTTTCAAAAGCTAACAACATAATTTTTCATGTCATCCATAAAAATGTTCTTGTGCTTTTGCATAACCAAAGTTGTAGATAGAGCAACTGCATGATGTTTGTTTGCTAAAATACAGGCTTATATTACTATAAATATTATATATTTATGTAAAAGGTAAAAATATTATTGAACACTCAAGTCATATTGTATAAGTACTTTTTATTTCATTTTGAGCAGTCTCATTATAAAATCTTTATAAATAAAAATATACTTTTACAAATATCATTACCCAACATGTTTTTAAAATATGTTTTGATTCTTATTTATCAGTTTGCTTTAATTGTACATTAAGTTGTACTCAAATATTATATTGAGTTCATATTTGGTAAGACAGGTATATAATATGCTTCTTTAGTGCACAAAATAAATATTTGCAACTATTTCTATATAAATTTTAAAATATATTATTTAAAATAGTTGTCCTATGTCATTATTTATAGTATATTCATACACCTGACTGTACCTTAAGGTAAGACCTAGGAAAAAAGCATCTGATTCATTGCATTATATAAAGAAGCAAAGCGTAACATATATTTAAAACTTTGTTCATTTTAAATACACTTGAAATGTAACATATATTTTATATATAAATTATGTATTTTGAAACATGTATTTTATATATAAATTATATGTAAGTATATATAACATATATAATCTTATATACCACACAATATACCTACAGTTGCTCAATGACTAAATGTGAAATACTGTGGTACATGCTTTAATTGAGCAACAAGAGAATGACTGCATTTATATTTCATCATATACACATTAATGACATATATCCATATATAAATTTATAGAGATTATTTTGAATAAATTAAGTTTTCAATTTTTTGAAAATGCATATATTTAAATGTATTAAAATAGAATCACTAATATTTAACCAATTAATATGTATGAAATAAATAATTATGGTATCAAAATTTTAACTGTCATATTAGTTATATTTTTTCTTAACATTCACAGCAAAAGCTGACTTCTGCATCAAGATAAGTAAATAATAAAAGGAAAAATAAGTGGAAATTATGAGTCTGGAAAGGATTTCTACTTATGTATATATATAATAAATTTTGGTTATTACATATTATCAGTAAAAGCCTGTTTCTTTTCAAATGGCCGAAGACTCTAGATGAGCAATACTTTATTTCTCTCTATTAACCTCAAGGTGAGAAAAAGAATTAGTTATCAAAAATGCTGATGTGAAGAGGCTTGCACTTATTTTTTGAGTGTGTAAATGGGTACAGACGATCCATAAAAGTGGATTTATTTCTGAGCTAAAATTATTCCCACTTCAATTTCTGAAAAAAAAAAAAAAATGTACTACCACATTTCTCTTCCTAACAGTGATTTATGTATGTCTTTCCAGGATTAATGTATATTAGTACTAATTTCATTACATGTTTTATAACAAGGAATACTATGCTCACTTTTAATTTTTACCATACTGATAATAACAAAATAGAATCTTCTTAATTTATTTACACATTACCATGTTACAAGAGAATATAGGGCCTTTTCATATGTTAGTATTCTTTGTTGGTTTACAGTCTTTTGAGACTTACTTGTTCATATTATTTAATTTTTCCCTTTAGAACAACTCAGATGAATTTTTTACATAAAACTAGATATGGTCAGTATCTTTTTACTTAAGGTTAGCATTTATTATATCCACGTCTACCACTAAATACTTTATTTCATTTTTATTCCTGTGTTCATGTAGCAGAAATCATTGCTCCCATTTTAGACGTGAAAAAATAGTTCCTTAAGCAAATTGTCTAACATGATATATAAATTATATATTTCTACGTCTTTCAGCTAATTCAAAATGAAAATTATATAAAAACATCGAATATTTTATAGATAAAATCAAAACATTTTAATAATTAAATAAGAAAAAAATGTATTCCTATTAAGTCAAACCCAAATATAAAAAGTAGTTCTTCATCTAGAATATACATCAAATCCTGAATTTGACTGATATTGATGTAAGCTGGCTAATGAAAATCAGGTGATGATGAATGTACAAGCTAGAAAAATCCCATGAAAGAAGTGAGAGTCTACATTTCTAGGAAAGATAAAAGAGAAATTATTTTACAGAAAATAAGAAAACTACCAGGCATGAATAAACCATTTTGGAAAATGTGTAAAGATAGAAATAGTTAAATCAGATTGTATTTTTCACATTCTAGGTTAAAGTTTACATAAATCAAATGAACTGATCTTATCTTTATCGGAAAGTCTGGACTATATGAAATGCACAAACGTACACACACACAAATATACACACAACTATTTATGTGTATACATACAAAAAATTTAGTTATGTCATTTTGCACTGTTATATTTTACATAGTACATAAAATCTCTTTTCTTAACCATATTTTTAGTTCTCTGAATGGAACATTACAATATATCCTCATAGCAAAAATTATTGATTGAATTTTCCTTAACGATTTGGAGGTAAATTTCAGAGAATAAAAATTAAGAAATAATTACAGTACCAGAAAGGAGTCTGAAGCAGTGAAATTTTTCTCTTGCATTTATTTTTTCCGGTATTTCTCTAATGTCTCTCATTTGATAACATTCAAGATTAATTTGAAACAGTTAATTTAAATTAAAACATCTCTGTAGCTGGTTTCTTCAGGCCAACAGGGAAAAATAACTAAGCTTTTTATGAGCGGTTTTAATAAGAAGCATAAGTTTGTCATTACACAAATATCATTGGTACAATGGTTATTAAAAGAATACATTTTATGACTGTTTAATTCATATTTATTAATATAATATATGAATAATAACCTACATATGTAGTTAATAGAGGACTTTGAGTCAGAATGGAGGTTATTCAGCTTTTATACTTAAGCTCAAACATCTAAATCACAGAAAATCTTCTATGTACATATTAATGATATTTGATGGCATCATAAAAACTAAATATCTTGACAATCTCCACATGGATTCACTTTAAAAGTAAAATTATACATATGACCAATAATACCAAGACTGTCACCATTGAGTTCATCTCATTTTTGTTCCTTTCTGTTCTTATGAAAACTTCCAGATAAATCAAGCCACCAAAACTACAGTGCGTTGATATGTTTGTATGGCAAAATTACACTGTAACTTATATTGCGTGAGATTAGATGGTAGGTCTTGATATATAGTGCCACTAACACTCAAAACTACTGATGGACTATCAGGATGTTATTAAAAGCTACAAATGTGCAAGGCCACATATACAGAACTCTTTGGCTCCAAGAAAATGATATTAAAAGAGAACAGTTTGTGGAAATATTTGTATAAGCTTATACAATTCAGAGCTGAAAAGTAGCTGCAATGTTTACTAAACAGAGTCCATGGCTTTTCATTGGTTGAGTTCCGGCCAGGAAAGAAGAGGAGTCTTTCTTCCTATTGGGCTCTACTATCATCTCAGGGCATGAGATCTCCCCCTTCTGGTCATCCAACTCTATTTAATTGAGTTTTATTTTTATTATTTTTCTTCAAAATGATAAAATGGGTAACTTATGCCTCTGCAAAGAATGGTGAAAAACATTTAAGTGATCTAGTAAAGGTGGAGTTACCTAGAATTTGAGTAGGAATTTTTTTTTCTTCCTAGAATATTTGTGTTTATATTAATTATACAGAAGAAATGGTCATTACCGACACACTGATGTTGGCATTTTAGATACAGTATTTCTTAAAAATGTTCCCAGATTCCACTTAATTGCCTGTTTCAGCCTTCTTTAGTATTAAAGTATATTCAACTAAATGAATGTTCTAGAGCTGAACATAAACTTACCTGTTTGTATACTTATTTATGTATCTCACCTTTTATTACTTAACAGTCTCTCTAATCCCTTTCTTAACATCTCTATTCCCTTATTTCTCTTTTATTTATGTGGCCAACACATTACTCTGGCATTCGTAACTTGCCAAAAAATTTGGCAATTTTCAGTCTTCTACACACTTTTCATTGTAGAAACATGTCACTGTTTTATGTATAGTCATTCTCTAAATTCTCTTGAAGTGTTTAGAGAAAGGCATTCAGATTTGGATCTAAATATACGTCATCAATATTTCCTGTTTGTGGATGGATGAGAGAGGCTGTCAGTTTTCTATTACTCATTGGTAAGGATATCCTAGACAGGTCAACACATCATGCTTTATATCTAATACTCAAAGTCCAATATTTCAGCAGCAAATATCATAAATTTGATTAACATCTTCAGTTCACTTTTGTATCAACCTTAAACTGAAAAAGACACTTTTTCAAGCTAGTTTTTCAAAAGAAATATTAAACCATTATCCAATATTTGGGGTCTTTTTTGTAAAGGTTAAAAAATTATCAGTGAAGATTTCTTTTATAAAGTAAGCTTTGTTATAAATAAACTAATTAATTATATATGTATTATCCAGTAATTGTTCACTATGTGCCAGGCATTGGGTTAGGCACCCTGCACACATAATTACTTTAAGCATTACACTCATGAAAATTATTATAGTCCCCTTTATACAGGTAAGGAAACAGTACCTTACCTAAGTTTATATAGCTAATGTATCAGGGTTGGAGTTTGAAATCAGTTACGTCTGTTTTCCAAAAGACGGCTTTTTTTTTTACATTTACTACAAAAGCACAAGAAGCATAGAGCCTCCTAGCTGCCAAGATAAACTATCATAATATAGAAATCATGGCCTTTCATTTTATTCATTTTGATTTTTCCAGGTTTCCCTCTATAAGAAGTTAGCTGACATTTATTGAGCTCTTGAATGATTGTTAAGTATTCAATTTGACAGTAATGTAACTACCCTTCCCCACTGCATTTCTCCAATTTACCTTTTTTCTGTTCTCTCTAAATGCTAATAATTCTAATTTAAAATAGAAGAGAGTAACTTTTTATGCTACAGATAATAATGCCATGTATACTGTGGATCACATGATTTTATCTGTGGTGCTATTACAATTCAGTCAAATAATTAAAATAAAGATGCATTGAGTGTATAAATTAAAGTTTAGAGTACTTAACTTGGTATGGTATTTGGAAAAATGATGGAATATATAGTCCTCTAAGATACCTATTCACTAACTTTACCTAAGAGTTTAAAAGTGATCTCCACACTCTTTTTATTCTACTTCTCTACTGGTTGACTTGTATATCCTCATCTGCTTTCATCCAAGGTTAGATTTAATAATCTAGCATCTGTTTTAACTCTCACTTCAATTCTAAAATACCATGTTATTCAAGTAGACATTTTGATCAATAACTCTTTGCTATAGAAGTAGTCTGAAAAGTTAACTAGCATGAGGAATAGAGCAGTCAAGATTTGAGATGGGGAAAGGACATTGTATGAAGGATTTTCAATGTGTGTGTGTGTGTGTGTGTGTGTGTATAAGAATGAGAAATAGAGAGAGAAGGAGGGAGGAATGGAAAGAAAGAGGGAAAGAGAGAGAGAGAGACAAAGTGGGGGACAGTGTTGTAAAATTGGTAATGAAAAATGATGATAGGGGGCTTCCCTGGTGGTGCAGTGGTTGAGAGTCTGCCTGCCAATGCAGGGGACACGGGTTCGAGCCCTGGTCCGGGAAGATCCCACATGCCGCGGAGCAACTAGGCCCGTGAGCCACAACTACTGAGCCTGCGCTTCTGGAGCCTGTGCTCCGCAACAAGAGAAGCCGTGACAGTGAGAGGCCCGCACACTGTGATGAAGAGTGGCCCCCACTCGTCGCAACTGGAGAAAGCCCTCGCACAGAAACGAAGACCCAACACAGCCAAAAATAAATAAATAAATAAATTAATTAGAAAAAAAAGAAAAAAGAAAAATGATGATAGAGAAAGAAACAAGATTTATTAAGCACTGATTATGTGCTCAGGACCATGACAAATAATTTGCACATATTTATTTATTCCTTGGAGCAATTATATTAAATAATCAGTATAATTATCTCCATTTTACATGGAAATCAAGGCATTTTAGTAAATAATTTATCTGTATATATATAATTTAAGAAGGAAAAGAGATATTGAAATCCAGGTCTGATTTATGTGAGACCTGACCAAAGTGATCAGGCTGAGTTAGAAGCTCTTCTTGGAATATCCATAATGACTATTGGTTTCCTTTTTGAGAGACCTAGATAGTAATTTTCATTTAATATTTTTGCGTTCCTCCATGGCCTCAGATATGATCAGTAGAGAAATTTTATTATATCTGTAGTATCTTAAAATATAAGAATGCCAATAAATAATAAATATTCAATGTATTTTAATGAATGCATGGATGAAGACACTTTATATACTTATTATAGGTGTGAATAACCTGGATTTAAGATAGATTATATGCTCAAATTCCTGAGTTTTAAGCAAGAATACTTTTACTTTTAGAGATTTACGTTTTAAGGTAAACATATACATGTATGTATCTTTTGCCTGTTGTACTCTCTGTATAACCTCTTATAAGTTCTCTCACCACATATCTCAAGTACTTGAATGATAGAAAGAATGAAATTTATCCAGTAATGTGTTCACATTTAACGTATGAGATCAAACTCAAAAATGAGGAATAGATTTAAGTTTCTTATAGTAAAGTCATATCATCACACTATTATGCAAGTATCACATTCATCTGATTATTATATAATGTTCATATAGATCTAAAAATGAATGAATTGCTATAAAGACAGTTGCTAAAGAAGTTACTTTTCTGTAACACAATTCTTAATTTTTAGACTTGCTAAAGGAATGATAAAAAGTAGTACTCTAGGCCTTCCCTGGTGGCGCAGTGGTTGAGAATCTGCCTGCCAGTGCAGGGGACACGGGTTCGAGCCCTGGTCTGGGAGGATCCCACATGCCGTGGAGCAACTAGGCCTGTGAGCCACAACTACTGAGCCTGTGCATCTGGAGCCTGTGCTCTGCAACAGGAGAGGCGGCGATAGTGAGAGGCCCGCGCACGGCGATGAAGAGTGGCCCCCACTTGCCACAACGGGAGAAAGCCCTCGCACAGAAACGAAGACCCAACACAACCAAAAATAAATAAATAAATAAATAAATTAATAAAAAATTAAATTATAAAAAAGTAGTACTCTATTTTAATTTATTAATAATGTATATATGCAACCTGTTAGAGGTAAAACTCTCTGATAGCCACTATAAAATTGAATTAATAACAGATAGTGTTACATTAATGTCTGCAATTTAATATGCCTCCGTAATTAGATAACACCATACAAGTGGGCATTTTGAAATACACAGAATTCAGATTAAGTTGGCAAATTTTCAGAAACTGCTCTATGAGCTCAATGTTAAACCTAGCTTTCTATGTAACTTTAATCACAGAAACAAGACACTGGGACATCATAAAATATAAAGCATATTTTATCAAATCCCCATGAAGTAAGCAAATACATTTAAACATTTTCCGCACAATATTGATGATTAACTCATGTTACACGAACAGAAACTCTAGAGAACAAAATAGGAATAGTGATTTTTTAAAATTTTTTTTAATAGACTGTAAAAATTCTACACATGTCGAATATGAACATCATGAAGCTAATTCCCATATGTTTATTTACAAATTTAATTTCATAATGCCAATTAGGTATCATCAAATTCATTTGCACAAAGTTTCATGCAATTCTTAGGTTATAAAAATTTTTTTTAGACCTAATGCTTCATTATTCCAGTGAAGGCATAAGGGGTAATCACTCTGCAATGAACTGTTTTTATTTCATTATGGTGTAACAATTAGCCTATGCCTTCTGGCTAAAGCTGTCATTTATGCCACAAAATAGCAGGAGATTAATTATAGTTTCCAGAATTGATCGCCATGAAATTTTGGGTGATGTCACTCACCATGTGCCCTCCTCTCTGATCCCTCTGTCACACTCATTCATACAATGACTAATGCTAAAAAAGAGGAAGGTGAAAATTTTTTACAAAATCATTTTTAAAACATACCATTTGCCTTGGTTTATGAAACACTCCACTGAATGATTCAAAGTTCTTAAGATTACAGGAGCTGTCATACCCTCATACCCAGATAACCATCTCTTATCATTTTCCTCAGTTCTAACACAGCATACTTCCAA
Source organism: Balaenoptera acutorostrata (assembly GCF_949987535.1). Lineage (NCBI taxonomy): Eukaryota > Metazoa > Chordata > Mammalia > Artiodactyla > Balaenopteridae > Balaenoptera > Balaenoptera acutorostrata. The sequence goes on from NC_080072.1 coordinate 76,905,902, forward strand.
TTCCCATTCCTCTTTGCCAGATCCACAAACATGCACTCTACCATAACTGAGAACACCCCAGGAGCTCTAAACCTCTCTTCATGTATTAAAAGCTTCCCTAGCAGTTTTTCGTTAATGTTTATGTGAGGTCAAAATATGTATAAGCATCAAATATTTATGAAGCAATATATTGTACTGGTTAAAAGAACATACTCTGGAGTCAAACCTGGATTTCAATATCTCCTGTTTATTTACTAACTATATAAATTTAGTAAAGTTACTTAATAATTATGCCTTAGTCCCCCGTAAAGTGTAGTGATTACGTTTACTTCACATAATTGCTATGAGAAATAAATTGAGTGATACGGATAAAGCACTAGGCATGGTGTTTGGCACATAATCAGTGCTTAATAAATCTTAGTTAATTTGGAAAAAAACAGCTTAATATGCTGTTTGAAGATGTTTCTGATCCTAATAAAAATATTTGAAGAACATCCTTGGCTACCATTTGAGAGGCTGACAGAGGTTAACAAGACTGTGAAATTTAATTTTTTAACCATTTTTTTACTGTGAAGATAATTCTCTTACTAGTAAATCTTATCTTACTTATTACTGATTATTATGAGAAAATTTATATTGTTTAAGTTCTTCAAAGTTGTACACTTTGTAGCAGAACCATTTGGATAGTCCTTAGTAAATATGCAAACTTGTTGAGGAAACTAAATACATACAAGAAAAAATGAAGAATATAAACTTAGAAGCAAAAATTCAAATGCACATATCCTAAACGGAGTGGTTAAGGGCTAAGTGGGTGTGGAAACAATGGGTAACAAATCAAAATTTTTAAACTTAGCCACACAGGATAAGAGATTAATGTAAAAATCCTTTCTTCCCTACCTGAAGTTTGAACAGGAAATCAAATGATATACTTTAAGTATTCAGTGAAATGACTGCTAAAGCCTAAATGAAAGGCATGCTTCTGTGTGTGGCCAGATGGATTTACACACTCTAAACTGGATAATCTTGCCCACCCAGTTATAGGAAGCATTAATCAAAGACAGGCCGCATGCAAAGGAGCAGAGCTGGTTCCATTACATCTTTCATGTAGCTCTGAGAGATCAGACTTTATACTTTCTTTAAGCATGCCTATCCAACAAGAAGAAAGATAACCTGAGCAAGCTCAGTGCCTTCTTCAATACCCACAAATACTCTGGTGAAAAGGATAGTAAGTGCTGCTGAAATACCTTCACATGGAAAAGTAAGAGGTCTGAGAAAAGCATATCGTCACTAAAAATGTCGTTTCAGTGGGGGTATGAGGAACCCAGGGCTCTTAAAAACTATAAATGGGAGATGAATAACATACAACCAATATAGAAATATTTAGTGAAGTTGAACATTGGCATATGTATAGATCAGAAACTCTCTCTTTGTTGGAAGTCATCAAGAGGACATGACCACTGACTGGATCACAAAAATGTTGCTTATTTTGGGAAACATTATCTTAATCTACATTTTCTATTGCATATGCTTGTATTGTTGCTGTAGAATGTGCCTCTAACACAGCCAGATAGCTACCAAACCAGCCACTTCCATGCTGATAAAACCACTGCTCACTGCTCAGGGCACGTTTCAGAAGAGAGGGACATGTAAGATTATAAGAGCTGGTCACGAGAGGTGGAGATTTGGAGGAAGTCGTGGAGAGGTCATGACAGCTGGTTGACCTGCAAGCTGGGCCCAGGCAGCTGGAGACTCCTTACCTCCTCCCCTGTCCTTGAAATGTATAAATTCTGCCCACTGTTCCCATAGCCAGAGCTGTTTCAAAGATGCAAGCATCTGGACTGTATATGTGACTGAACCCCATTAAGACCTCTATATAAACTTTTAAGATTCTTGAAGGCAGGTGCAGAGGTCAAATTTTCTTGTAGTTGCCCAAGACAAGCCTCCTTATGTAAGTTCCCTTGCTTATTAAAACCAGGGCTTACCTATCTGGAGTGGTCTGCCTCTTTGGTCTCTCCTCCCCTTCTATGTATGGGGGCCAGTTTTGAATTTCACCCTGGGGAACTCCCAAGGTTGCAAACCAACATTTATATACACATATGTGTGTGTATGCAACTGTGTGCGTGTGTGTGTTTGTGTGTGTACAGGATATGCTGATCTGATAAAGTAGCCTCGAAACAAGTGACTTCAATAAGATAGATATTTATTTCTCTTTCAAACAACAGTTTGAAGTTAGTCCAGAAATTTAAGATGGAAAGAGAGATATACTCCATAAGGCATTGCAGTATTTCAGGTTTTGACCTGCATTGCTTTCATTTTTCTTTTCCCATTCTTTATCCCCTTATTGACCACTAGAACTTTCTGAGATGATAAAAAATGTTCTATATCTATCTGCACAGCTCATTATGTTAGCCGCTAGCCATATGTGGCTATTGACATGTGAAATGTGGCTTATGTAGCTGAAAAATGCTATTATTAATTTTATAGAATTTTAATTCTAGTAGCCATATGTAGCTACTGGCTAGTATAGAGTGTTATAGTTATCTTCTATTAAAAAAAAAGCCAGCGACTTCCACTTCTGCACCCAGGTTAGAGAAAGGGTAGAAGAGAGGAAATCTAGACCAATTAATTTTCTTTTAAACAACAAATTTGCACACATTACTCCAGTTCACATTTCATGCCCAAATGAGGTCACAAAAGAGACTGAAAAATCTCTCTCTAGCTTTGACAGTTATATACCTTGTTAAAATTGTATAATAATGAAAAGCTCATTCTGTTACCTTAGTATTCATCCTAGAAAAACTTTTGTACATAAACAGGAGGTGACACACTATTATTTAAGATTATTACATAATAAAACAGATAAAAACAGACAGAAATATTATACACTAATTTCATGATATTGTTTGTTTTCTGAGATCCGAGGAAAATTGAAGTATTTTATTTCTCAAAAAAACTTCTACTTATACACTAAACATGATTAAATAGATAGCCACTTACATTGTTATTTCTCATTCAAACCCTACCAAAATTATAGTTAAAGAATATAAAATAGTAAACCACAATGACAGTAGTAGATGAGAACAACAAAATTTCTGAAAATGGAAAGCAGCTGAAAAATTGCAACTGACTAACAAAGATGAGAAAGCTGAAATATAAGTGACTATATAAATAAAGACAAAATGAAGCAAGTCCATATATTTTGGAGAATATTTCTAAAATTTACTACTTCACGTATTGTAGGAAGACAACAAATTAAATATATTACCATTTCACCATAACATCTATTTGAATTTCCTCATGTGAGAAAGATATTGTACTGCTTTCACAACTTAAAACTTTTCAAATTTATGTATCATTTGAGTGATTTGTCCTTCATATTTACTGCAAGAATTGGGCACATAGGATTATTTCTTGCAGAATTTATATTTATGTATTCCTTAGAGCATCACAAACTTATGACTTTACACAGACTGGATCCACTTAGCTGTCATTATTTTCTTTTGGATGCTCAAATTGTCACTGTATCACCTCTCTGTACATGATGACCAGGTAGTTCTTTTTAACTAGATCCTGCTACCTGTCAGTGAAACCTTGATTTCTGCCAATAGCAAACTATCCCAGGATCATCCTGAATTCTCCTCTACTAAATAAGGAACACAGGAGTCCTGTATTCTTTTAGTAGAAAGCAGTTTCAACATCTTGGCTGGATATTGGTTGGAGCAGATTATACTGCTTCTCCTTACCACTGAATCTATGGACGATGACACCAGGAAAGAAGCTAATTAATTCTTAGAGCAAGAGTTATCTCAAAAAAATAATATAAGAAGATAAAAAATGGCATGTGTTTAAGCAGATGGTTCCAATCCACGTAAAAATATTGTTACCTGGTGTTCATGAGATCATATTAATATTTTAAAGTATTTTATTTAAATGATATATTATGCTAAATGCTGTTATAACAAACTGTGAATTAAAGTTACATTGCTCCTCAAATTTAGCAATCTCCATAACATTGATCACTTTCTGATTCTTGTAGCACACACCCTGAAAAAGATTTTGAAATATCCAGTGCCTCATGGTCCCATGTGTCAGTATTACTTACTTGATCACTTACTAATTGAGGGAGAAAAAGAAAGAAAGATTCTCTCCAAGAGAATACTACATAAAACACAAGCATAACAAGACATAACCTCTCGGATAACCTCCATACTATTCTCTGGCAATAACAACAAGGTAGTTGGAGACACATGTGGCTGTTGGGATTTATTTCAAATTGTCCTTTAGCTTCTCACTGGGAAAATTCTTTATCCTCTATCATAAATATCATAATATGGAAGCCAAATCTCTAAAGATCTTCAAATAAATATAGATATTTAAGAACCAAAACTCATATAAACCCAGACTACTAAAAGCTAATTAACATGGCATAAAACACAGCTAAATTAATATCAAGAACATTTAAACACAAAGGGTCAATTTAAAAAATCACATTGTGTATTGTTTCCAGAAGAAATCAATTCATCAACATGCAAATATTTGGATAATAATAGTTTCATAGAAATGTCATTCTCACATAAATCTTGATATGTCAATTTCTTAAGTAATTTCCAGACCCTTTAGGTATATCATGAGATGATTTTATTATCATATAAAACAAACATAGAAAATTAGAAAATGTTTATTCAAATATCATTTGGTTTTAGAGCATCTTATACCTGCACCACCACTTTTGCCTTTTACAGGTAATGCCATTTTGTTTTAGATTTCTTGGTAATAGGGTGTGCTTTGTTATCTTAAGTTGACATAGAACACTGACTCACCAGTTTGCTGATCAGATTGGCATAGTTTTTTATTTGATAATTATATAATAGCCAGAGATAAGTAGATAATTATAATTAATATTGAAATAAAGAAGGTAAAATACAGGTAATTAACTAGCATGATGTGTTTGTAAGATAGTCTTCATGGAAAGGTTAATTTTTTTCAAGGCAGTTGAAATATATATACTTCAGGAATGTATATATATCTTAGTTCAGTTCAGGAATATATATATCTTAAATGTTTTTCAAACACTAACTATTTTCCTTATCATAGTCCTAATCTTAGAAAATAGTGTATGTGTGTGTGTATATTTATATAAGTATATATATTTATATATATATGTATATCAATCTATCGATCTATCGCCAAACATCCCACGTAAATTTGCTAGAATCTGAAGGTACACATATATACAGAGTAGATTTTAAGATAATAGAAGTTTTGTTTACTGGTGTGTTTTCAGTGCCCAGCACAGTTCCCAGTATCTTAACGTTTCTTAGTATTTAATTTTCACTTGGATGAATAATTATAAAAATCATCCTTTCAAATTCAATTAGCTATCTTAATCATTCATGATCTAAACTTTCAGTACACTGAAAGTTTCCTCAATTCGAAAACATTCACCCTTAGTTCTGACTTTTAACTTGATATTAAATTGAACTCTTTTAGTCTCATTTTCGAGTGAAGATCTGATATATATATATTATATTATATATATATTTCCAACGTGAGATACATGACCACCTTGAAGGAACAGTTTTCCATGTTTAACAGATGACCTAACTGCAGCCTCCGATAACTAAGGTTAGAAAGGCAGAGCAATGAATAAGTTGAAGAATAGAGAAACATTCTTGAAGTGCAGTGCTTTTCTCCCACCTTCCACCTTTGGAAAATACAAGGTTTGCTTTTCATCTAACTTTCAGAGAGATAGGATTTAAGGGAATTACTCTGATAGAATAACAGTTGTAACCTACATTTTCTAGAACTTAAAAGATCCTGTGTGACCCATTTCAAGAAACATAGAGGGAGTAAATGACTAATGTGCTTTCTGATGCCCTGATAAGAAAGGTTGGAGGCTGCGTGGAGTTTCGCCTATGTTCCCAATGTTTGCTTTGATAACAAAGAAGTGTGGGTCATGTGTGAAAGAACTGGGTTTCAGTCATCTTGAATCATGTCTAGAGGACTACTGGGACAGGCAAGAAGAGCCCCAGAAGAGAGTGGGACGCTGCATTTCCACAGGCTAAGAGACCTTAAGCGACCAGCTGGAGGAGACACAGAGGCGTCAGCAAAGGAAATACAACTGAGAGAACCCAGAGGGTGAAATTTGCATCTCTTGTCTTTGTAGCACAGGCTAAAGTGTATGTTACATCTCTAATCAGTGTTCTATTTTCAGTGAGGGTTAGTGATCTTAATTTTTGTAATAAAAGAAGTAGTAAGAATGATTTAATGTCTCTATTCTGCCATTGGTGATTAATAGTTCGTACCCTGTTACATTGATATTGGTACAAAAATAATGCTTCCTCCATGCTATTTGAAAAATACTGAGTCTGAACTGATATTATCTGCATATTACACAAATCCTATATTGTGCCATATCATACCCTTGCTGAACTTCTTCAGTGTTTCCCTTATCAACACAGAATAAAAACAAAATTCCTTAAAGCCTTGTATGATCTGATTCCTGCCTTTTCCTCCAATATCCCCTAACTTTCTTTTGTCACCTTGACATTTTTAGTGCCTCCAAAAATCCAAGCTCTTGCTGCCTTATTCCATTTTCATATTTTGCTGTCTTTATAACACTGCCCTACTAACAGCACCTTCAAAACTTAGAATGATACCTCCTTCAGTTTTTAAATTAAATTCCATTGAGACTTTTTCTAACCACACAATAAAAATATATTTCAGCCCTCCGCTAGTCATTCTGTTTTGTATCTTTATGTGTTTTTTTTTTTCCTTAACAGCACTTATCCTACTCTATAATTTTTTTTTTTAAGTTGTTAATTAATTATGTATTTATTTTTGGCTGTGTTGGGTCTTTGTTTCGGTGCATAGGGCTTTCTCTAGCTGCGGTAAGCGGGGGCCGGTCTTCATCGAGGTGCGCGGGCCTCTCACTGTCGCGGCCTCTCTTGTTGCGGAGCACAGGCTCCAGACGCGCAGGCTCAGTAATTGTGGCTCACGGGCCTAGTTGCTCTGCGGCATGTGGGATCTTCCCAGACCAGGGCTCGAACCCATGTCGCCTGCATTGGCAGGCAGATTCTCAACCACTGCGCCACCAAGGAAGCCCCTATAATTTTTATTTCGGTTTTCTGTTTGATATATTTTCCATTTCCCTCACTAGAATATAAACTTGATAAGTGCACAAATTCTGACGTTATTGTTCACCATTTCTTCACTAGCACTTAACACTGAGCATTCATTTGATAAATGTTCTTTAAATTAATGAAGGTGAAGAGTGAAGGAAGGAGAGAGGGAGAGAGAGAGAAAGGGAGGGAAAATGGAAAAGAAAATAATAGAAAGGGAGAAAGAAATAAAGGAGGGAAGGAAGAATCTGTGAGCATAGAAAGCTCCTCAATACCTGCCAAAGTAGAAACTATTAGGAGATGTTAAAAAGTAGTGATTAATAAACAACCAAAAAAGCTAGTAAAAGAGAAAAAGCTGTTGCATGAAATTCATCATTTCCAACGCCAGAATTTTTTTCCCAATTCCTATAACTTTACACACTACTTTCCTGAAAAAAGAATGTAGAATAAGAATTATATAAGAATAAGAATTAATTACATTTTATAGTTGGAGAACATGAGATTGAGTGGACTAGAACTTTCTTTTTCTCAGTGATGTTAACACAAATGCCATGTATTATCTGTTCTCTGATTATATTCCAGACTTATTAAAGGGTCTTGTACTAAATATTTTCATTTTCAATATTATCAACTGTATTTCAAACCTTAAACCTATGTACTGAGGCTTTTCTATTTCTCAATGATCCGTCAAGTATCAATGTTGTTTGTAGAAAAAGAACAAAAGGCACACTGGGTTTCTTTTTCTCCTTTTCTAAGATGTTTAATTGTCTTTAAAAAAGCGTTAATCAAAGAAGGAAACTGCATTTGCTTTTAATAATTCCATAGAATTCTTCTTGAAGTCTGCAATTTGGGAATGTACAACTGCACATAAAATCTTTATCTGGGCTGTTGTTTTCATAAATTAAGTAATTAACATATGGAGGCCTGGTTCACCAAAGGTGGTGTAGAAGATAAAGCATGTGATTTGATTTTGATCCAAGTCTTAGCTGAGTCCTATGGGGGCTATCTTTTGAATTATAAAAATTTTAAAATGTCACATATTTATCTGTTATAAAAAAATAAAAAGAACTCTGCCCCCTTTGTAATAGGGAAGCCATGCATATTTATTTTGGAATTTTTAAATTTTTTTATACAGCAGGTTCTTATTAGTTATCTATTTTAAACATATTAGTGTATATATGTCAACCCCAATCTCCCAATTCATCCCACCACCACAACCGCCCCCTGCTTTCCCCCCTTAGTGTTCATACATTTATCCTCTACATCTGTGTCTCTATTTCTGCCTTGAAAACTGGTTCATCTGTACCATTTTTCTAGATTCCACATATATGTGTTAATATATACGATATTTGTTTTTCTCTTTCTGACTTACTTCACTCTGTATGATAGTCTCTAGGTCCATCCACATCTCTACAAGGGAAGCCGTGCATATTAATCAATCATAATAGTCTATATTATCCATTTATAAATCATAAACATGCAATTTTGTATTGCATTATATACAAAATATTTTGAATGATAATTTTTAAAACACTGTGGAGTTCCAAAGGATTTATTTGATGCAGAATATGCCATCAAATAGGTTAGAATTTTTGTGTGTAAGTAATTTGATTATAATTAGGGGAACATAACTGGTACATACTATTATTGGAATATGGAATTACAGGATATAGAGAAGGGTAAGATTAAAATGAACTGCAATAATAAAGAAATGTTTTACAGCAGATTGACAAGTGCTGAATCTTGAAAGAGATGTAAGATTTGAAACTGTAGAGATGCAAGGAGAGAGCAATGTGAGCCTGAGAGCAGGTGCATAAGATATAGGCTAACGAAAAAGATACCTGAGTCTAAGTGAATAAAATGTTAATAATGAATATTTCAAAAGCGATTTTTTATGCCCGTAATGGTTATAACCTTGTAAAAGTGACACAAAAGTGATTATTAATGACAAATTATAAAGGCAATATTAATAGTATTTTTTTCTTGTAAGGCAATTATCAATGGTAATTAAGGTTTAAGCAATTAAACCAAAGCTAAATTACGTTCATTTAACTAATACTAACGAACAACTATTTATTTATTCTTAAACAAGTTTTAAACATGTCTATTGTGGACCAGTGGAGTGGACCTAAATTAGGTTCTTGGGGTGCAAAGACGAATAAAGCATATTACTCAGCATCAAATATACTACATATTCTGTTACTCTGTTAAGAAAGGTGCTTACATAAACACGTACATTACATTTATCTGCTTTCAGAGGCAGATAAAGAGGCTGGGTCATAAGGAGAAGGATATTTGCATGGTTCCAAAGTGTCTCCCAACAGATTGCTAATCAGTTGCAAAGGTAAATAAAACAGCAACAATATGGTGGAGAAACCAAAAACACTTTGATCTGGGTCATCAAAATTCATAGAGGCATATCATGTTTCCCAGCCATGATGCCTATAAAAGGACACAATAACATCACCTATGTAGTATTATAGTCTAGAATATTATCCCCACATTAGAGAGGAAATAAAAAGATGCTGAATAAATGGCCCAAAAATACACAGGTAGAAAACATCAGTGTTTTTATTTGACTTTAACTAAAAGTTAAAACTCAAGTATGAGTTATCTCCAAATCTGTGTTCTTTACTACTGGCAGGCAAGAAAATATTTCCCTTTTATTTAGAATTCTGTAATATTTTTGGACTTATTTTATTTCTCATGTTTATTACTTTTTAAACCTCAAAAGTTACAGTGTCCCTTACTTTTCATTTATCAATCCTTCAGATTGAGGGAAATCAGGGCTCAGAATTCTTGATCTGTCACATCTGGATGCTAGGTAGAGGAAGTGAATCTCCCATCTCTTGGCTGCACTTGTCTGGAATTCACCACTTACAATATAGTCACCAGCATTTCTCATGCCTCTTAGCAATCTGTGTTGCAGAAGTTAAGTTTTAGGCAGGTATACCATAATTTGTACTGTATAGAGTAGTACCTTTAAGAATAAAAGATATGCTGAAAGATGGACATTGTCAGTTAAAATTCATCTTTGTCACTAGATGCTCATAGATATAATTCAGCTTTTTTTTAAAATAAATATTAATAGAGAAACATATGAGTAAATGAGAATGAAAAGATCTTACTTTTTCATTCTCATTGATTACAGTGCTGGGAGAAGGCAATTTAAAATTTAATTTTTCTTAATTATATACTGATTGTATTTTCCTTGTATAAAGACTTTCTTAGTTGAATATTAAGAAATCGATCTGAGTACTATCTTTAGAATTATGAACTAATCTTTTAGCCACACCAAAATACTTGACTGTTTCTTAGAATTCTATGAACTCAACTAAATATTTTCAGATTCCCCATTTCCAATACCAACCTATATCTCCTTATCTAGTATTCTATATGTCAATGAATTATATCCATTCATCCAATTATTAACATAGAACCAAGATATTATAATCCTTGACTCTTTCCACAAATCCTCCCTGAAATCTTAACAAACACCAGTTCATATGAACTCTACCTCTTAGCTACATGAATTTGTCTTGATCCCAGTGGCTATTACCTTATTTAGGTTACAACCTTCTGTGTCCATTTTTTATACTGTTGCCAGTACAAGTCTCTAGTTAGAAGGAAAGAGTTTACAGTTATGCCTAATGTGCCCTTTCCTCTAATTTCAGCAGCTCTTGAATATTGGACCCTTGGTCAATATGCCTAACAAAAAAGAGTCAAGGAATTTATAGGAGTATACCCACATTGAATTCAAGACAAACTGTGCACTCACACTTGACTATTTTTTTATTATTACATAGCCAACAGCTGGAATTGAGTAGATGCAGTTACTCTAGAGAACTGGAGCTAATTAATTCTAGAATTACAAGGTCTAAAAACTTAAGCAACCTTACAGATGAAGGTTTCTCTAACTCAGGTGATCTTTATTCATTTGGCTCATTTTTGGTGATTGCATTCCAAGTTCAACTCCCCTGATGGGCTGTTGCCATAAAATCTGTGCTGTTGTGTATCTTGAAACCTTTAACAAAGATAAGTAATCCCTGTACTAAGTGAAGCCTTTTCTGCCTTGTGAATTTAATTAACAAATTGACAAAAGACCACAGTTGTTAGTCAACAAGAGAGGGTGATATGCTAACATTTGAATTTTATTTTACTGCATTTTCTTTTTAAAAATCCTTCAATATCGCCCTAATATTATCGGGATAAACTCTAAACACTCTACAATGCTGCTTGTGAGAATTTCACGATTTGGCCTATTCTGATTTCTCCAATATCACCTCTTGAGTCAGTAGTACATTGGTTTAAATCCATGAATGCTTCTCTCACAGGGAATATTTTAGAAGTAATCCATCCCTCCTCTGAAGTATAATGTCACTTTATAACATTATCATGTAACTTCTTGCATGTGTATGTATGTGTGTCTATCATCATACTTTGTTCTATTTAATGTGTTGTAAGCTTCTTAGAAAGAGAAAAGTTTTCAATTTTACACATTATGGTATACCTACATTGCACAGAATAGAAATCAATTAGGAAGGTATAAAGTAAATATCATGTAAGTGAAAAAATGCAGTATTTAAAATTTACTTTAGACTCTTCTCAATGATTACTATTGCTTCATAGATAGAATGCTAAGGAAGGGAAAATCAAAAAAGTAAGTTGTAAGTGAAATTAATACAGAATTTCCTCATAAAAAATGAAAGAGAAGGAATTCTAGAATTGTTGAATTTTTTCTAACTATAAGTTTAGTTGTCAGAATGAGATATAGACTTAATGCATTTAGCTTCCTTTAGTCTTACCTGACCAAATCCCATAATTTCCAGGAGTGTAACCAGTAGAAAACAGGAAAACAGAAGAAAAACATTTTTTTTGGTCCCAGAAGGTTATGAAGAGATTTAAGGAATGCTATTCAGCTTTTATTTCTGCTCCAGTGCAACTACTGAGGCTAGCTTTGTCTGTAAAGTTGCCCATTATCAATAGCATTTCCACAGATGACCCAGTACATTTATTTTTCACTTGTCACAGAGAATCTAGAGCTTACTTTAGACTTGCCATTTTTCAGTTATGAGTAAAGCATTGAAGCCTGTTTCATTTATCTTTTTTCTTCACAAGCTTACTGTTTGTAAATCTCTGTCATTTATAGACAACTCTGATGACAAATACATGGTCACTAGTGTTCAGATTTCTCACTGAGCTCTGTTTCAAGACAACTGAGGTCCTGTACCCTTTGTACATAGAATAGAAATTATAAAAAAGCACTAGATAGAGTAGTACTTTTAAGAATGACATACTGAAAATTTTGTCACTAGATGCTCATAGATCCAATTCAGCTCTTTTTAAAGATAAGTACTAATAAACATATGAGTGAATCTATTTAGCACTCTTGATTCTACAATTATAGTATAGAAAACATTTTATCATAATACTTCTAATCTTTTTATCAATGCATTCAAAATTTCTTATTTTCTAACTTATAATGAAGGAGAGAAGGCAACATGTTGACCTACTGATTAGAGCAAGGATATTTTCAATGTATAAATGTTTATTATAATTTATCAAATGTATGATATTTTGTATCATAAATTTTGACATTTATTTAATAGTTGCACATCATTAAAATAAAATAAAAATACTTATTTATGCAGATGCTTGCAAACATGGAAGAGTGTAAGCACAAAATAGTTAGACAATGAATACTTCTTGAATAAATGAACACTAATCCAAATTATTGCTTTCCTCAGTGTACTCAAGAAAGTGTATTGTTCCCTCAATACTATGATCCATAACTCAAGGTCCCATGCTAAAATAAATTAAAATTATAATTTTTTAACATCACCTGTAACGTGGGAATAGTTGCAAGTCAAGTCACTATCACTGCAAATGTGATATTATCACACGTCAATAAAAGGCGATTTGTTTTTCAGTTAAATAGCAAGAATTCTCACATTTAGTGCATCAATACATTTTGCTCCCATGGATAACCTGGAGTAAGTCCTGATCTCAAACTGCCTTCCAAATCATCAAAAAAGGATAAACTAAAAGTTTAGTTTCCATGTCAGTATCTCATTAATTGACTTCCGTAATATTGTCATTAGTTCAAAGTGTTTGGCCCTTTACCACCTGCCTTTTTATCTACAAAGGTATGTGAATCCAGAGAAGTATGCAGCTTTTATGAAATACTCTGCAGCTAGTGTGAAAAGGTTGATACGAAAATTTTAAACACACTAGATATTCATATCAATGGAGTCTGAAAAATGCATCTTAGTAAGATTTGAAACTTATTGCAACTGCTAGTATTATTTCCAAATTGCATTAATGATGTAGAATATGGTATAAATAAATGATTATATCTCTGGTTCAAGTCTGTTTCACATTAGTGTTTTTAATGCAACAGATGTTTAGAAGTTTGGATGGTCAATAAAAGAATAATTAAAATTATTCATTCTCGAATTGTGATGTTGACCAAATATATTTTGTATTTCAACAATTTAATTGTGTTAATGAAATGAGTCCCCTAACATACAGTGTAGCTTATTGCTGTGCATTTATTTGAAAATTAATATTTTTCTCATATCACTCTTCTGAAACTGTTTTATTCAAGGTCACCAACATTCTACATGTTGCTAGGTGCAATCATCAAATCTCAACCGTAAATTTATTTTATTTACCAGAAGCTTTTGACATGGTTGATTATACTCTTTTTTGTTTTTCTCTTCCCTTACTCCTTTACTGTTTTCTGCTCCTTTCTTTGATTTCTTAATTTTGGAGTGTTTGTATGCCTTAGTCTACATCCTTTTCTCTTGAAGATCTCCTCCACCCTCATGGCTTTAAATATCATCTATGCATTGATGATTTTTGTGTACGTGTATGTGAGAATTTTTTTTAATATCAGAGAATATTTTTCAGAGAATTATTTGAAAATATCTAAGGTATATAACACACTGACATCAAACCCTTAATAAATTAACACAACTAAAGTTTATTCTTTGTTCATACAAAGCCTACTACTGGTTTGGGTGACTCACCAGGGCAGCTTTTATCCATAGGTGGGCTTAGAATCCCAGGTTATTTTTAACTTAAAGCACCACCACATGAGCCCACAGTTCCCATGAGGAGGCTGGGGAGCTGAACTCAGCCAATTAAATCATCCTACATTTGAGTGTAACAAATTATTTCCACTAACATTTAATTGGTCAAAGTAAATTACATGGTTATGACTAACTTCTGCTTGATGGGGAAGTGAAACCTCCAGTGTACCTGCAACTATAGAGCTAGATATTGATAAACAGACAAAGTGCCTATCAAAGATGCCTCTGTCAGAGGAATTTCTTTTATTAAGGTTTAATATGTTATTAAATGCTTTGAACAGTGCCTGGCACAAATTAAACACAAGTATTTGTCAATTATTATGATTTGAGGCAGACAATCATAATTCTTAGCTGACAAGTTGAGGAAACAATCAGGATAAAATTCCAGGTAGTGAGTCAATAATATAGAATAAAGAGCTGTCAATTAAGAAAGGAAACCAGTAGGTTAGCATCTGTTAGAGAAAATAAACACTTAGAAGGACTAATGTCTGAAAGAGAGGACATGTCTGAAGTGATGAATATAGAAAAAAGAAAATTTTAAAAGTCAAAGAAATATATTAGCTGCAAAATATAATAAAGATTTTTCCTGACAATCTAGGTACTATATCTAAATCAGTTAAAATTAGCCATTATGGAGAATTATACTCTTGTACTCTGCTGATATGAGATACCATGAGATAACAGAGAAGACTAGCAAACTTCCATTACATATTATAAAATCTCCATTATTAATATGTAATTATGCAATAATTAGAAAAGAGATCAACAGAGACAGAAACTGAAACTACTGGCTTTATAAAATAAAAGAGCAGATTCTACTTACTACCTTCCTTTTCTATTCTGCATATAGGTAAGCCTTGTATCTTCACTCAAAGTTATCCCCAATAAATATTTGTTGATAAATGTAAGAAAATAATTCACAAGGAAGATGGATAGTAAAATAGGGTTAAAATCTATAAAAATTCATAGTAAAACAATCAAGATAAAATGATATCAGATTATTGGATGATTACATTAATGAAGAAAGATCTTATGTTTACTGTCTTTACCTCCATTTTTACGAGTATTATTAGACATACATCCTGAGAGA
Organism: Balaenoptera acutorostrata; assembly: GCF_949987535.1. Classification (NCBI taxonomy): domain Eukaryota; kingdom Metazoa; phylum Chordata; class Mammalia; order Artiodactyla; family Balaenopteridae; genus Balaenoptera; species Balaenoptera acutorostrata. Next base: position 76,921,186 of record NC_080072.1, read on the forward strand.
GCAAAATGTTCAAACCCAAACATAATCAAAATATCCTTGAAGGCAGTGGTGGTTTTAATTTTGAGAATATTCAGAAAAGGGAGGTAGAGGGCAAATCTTTTGGGAGAACTAGATGTAAGAAAAAAACGATAGTAAAATGAGTAGTTTCTAACTTATGTGCTCATTACTTCTCTATGAAAAAAACACAAGTCAATCATACTGCCACCACAGCAATTATTTTAAACGTCTGTAGGACAAGCCAAACCAGAATTAAAATAATCCCTTTGAAGGGTAATGATCCTCAGTTAAAGGGGGTATAAAGAAATTTTCAAAATTGAGTAGAAATAGAAAGGCTACTGCAAATTGACTGATTATGATCGCTTTCTTAATACAAAAAGGTTCACACTGCTTTTAAAGGGGCATGATAAAATATACTGCAATCCTTTGACTTCTAAAAAAATCCCATTTTAGATAAAAGTAAGACTCTTTGACCACGGATATTTGGACTTATAGCTTAGCTCAAAAACTTGAAGAGCAATATATGAGATGACTCCAAACATATCAAAGGTCATTTTCACAAAAAGATTAAACTTTTTTTCTTTATCTACTCCAAAATCCAAAAGCAAGGAAAGTTACAGTAAAGAGCAAGCTTCTTTCCTCAAGAAGTTACTAAAAGTCATTTCATCTGGTAAACATCCTTTGCTTTGAATTAATTGGGTTTGTACTTTGCTGGGGTGGTCAAAGCTACACATAGCTAAACCCTGAATTTTAATTAGGTACATTTGGTTTTTTTGGCTTGTATTTCTCCTCCTTTCTCCACCTCTTCCTCCTCCTCTTCTTTCTATCCTTCTCATCTTTCTTTTCTTCCTCCTTCTCCTTTTCACCATACTCTTTTTTTTTTTTTGAGATAATTGTAGTAACTCCCTATTTCCCTGCTTGAAATATCTCATAATCCATTCTTACATAATATTTAAAGTGTTTATCTTTCTTAATTTCCTTTTTCACTTTTTACTGTAGAAGTGTTCAAACATGATTAGATGCAGTCTTTTACACACTGTTAGACTATGAAAGAATTCACAGGTTTCACAGAGTTGATATTTATTTCAATACTTTAACAATCTTATTTCTCCCCTTTCTCATGACATTTATTCCCTGACAAAAATGGATCTTCAGTCTTGGAATTTTCCACAAACTGTCATTGGCCCCTTCACAGAACTGTTTAACTTCTTTCTCCACTGAGGAATGTTTTCCTCTGAATGGGAAGTTAGGTGCTACTATTTGATTAGATTTAAGTTCTTTTATTTGGCAAGAATAATACACAAGTTGTGTGGTTTACAGTCTATTGTATAACAAGAGAAAATCACAGTGTTATTTGTCCTATGTTCCAACAGTACCATCAGGTATTTTCAGCTTGATCTATTGAAAGTAAATTTCCCCATTTATCACTTACCCAACAGCTTTGGCTTGTATTGGTGATTATTGCATAGGTCTATTATGTCATTATAGGTTACAAAATAACAATGAAAAAAATCTGCATTTTTAGATCCAATTTCCCTAAACATAAAAAGCTTTCCTGATTAAGTATTTGGTTAACCTGAAACATAGTTTATCAAGGAAAGCAGTATAAATATTTGAATCTTTCCTTTTTGGTGTCCCAATAAATTCTAATGGAGCACTACATTCTTCTTTAAGTATCATTATGGATCTTTGGAGCTATAGAGCTTTTATATCTTTTCAGACACTGTAGGTGTTATTCTTTTTTGATGGTCAAACCCTGTCTCTATTAAAAGGAAGTTCCTTCAAGTCCGTTAGAGTTCTTGTTTCTCTTTCTTCTCCTTTTGTATTTTTCTTTTCCTTTGCAATAGATGTCTACAGCATTTAAAAAAAATTAATTTTGAGATCATTGTAGGTTTGCATGTAGTTGTAAGAAATAAGAGACATAGAAATCCCCTATACTCAGTTTCCCCCAATGGTAACACCTTACATATCTATAGTACAATATCACAATAAAGAAACTAGCATTGACACAACCCATCCATCTTATTTTCTGTGTCCATTTTACAAAACTTCAACCATCTTTGCTTTCTGTGCTCTCTGGCCCAACTACATGATCAGGGATCATCTGGTACATTCCTTTCATCTGTGCATCACACCTGAAACTATACGCTATTCTAAGGAGCCCAAATTCTTTTTAGTAAGAAATGTTGAAGACAATAATCTAGGAACTAGGGTCTTCACTGATACTAGGTTGCTATGGCTTCTAAGCCTTTTCAGTGTTTAGAGATAGCAAACATGCATTATTTTATTAAGAAAAATAAACTAGCTCATACTAAGAGTTTCTCAAATAAAAGATTACAGATTTTTTTGTTGTTGCTGCTTAATATCCTTGACTTTATGTTTCCCTCCTCTTTTGCTTATCATCTTGGGTGATGTTGACATTTACATAACATATTTAACATACTATTGTGATGGGTATTTTCTATTGTCTCTATATATTCACATTTTTACCATTCTCAACTCTACTCTTTTTCTCATTCAAAAGGCTGCCCCTTTCTCTCTAGCTGTTATTTGGTTTCCAGCAAATGGAAGGAACAGGGAAGAAACTGGAGAATTGGAGGCATGTAAAATAGAGATATTACTCCTCCAGTCCTTAACTCACAACTCCAAGGAGGCAAACCTCACCACAGCTGTTTTCTTGGGTTTACACCAACTATGTCCCCCTCATGTCTTTCAGGTATAGGGGGTACATGGTTTTCTGTCATTGCCAGTCCCAGATTACTTGGCCAACATTTATTGGGTTTCTGATGCCCCCCATAGCTGAAAATTGAAATAAATAAACTTTTATTTATATTCTGCTATATTCTGTCATTTGTTCAAGGTTATTACATTTTTTAAAAGACATAAAATATATATATTTTTTAAAACATAAAATATTTCTCCTGCCTTCCTAACCAACAGGTTAGTTGATGGAACAGACAAATACTTCCATGCAATATGGTAAATCAATTATAAAACTATGGATAAGCTGTTTAGAGAGCACAAAATAAAGCTGTTAAATCCACTCTAGAAATTCAGTGAGGGCTTCCTAGTGGTTATGTTCTTGAGCTATACTTCCTAAATCTTCCTTTATATAGAGAAAGAAAGTTTTGAGGATAATATATAACTTGTTATTTTCATAATGTACACAAAACCTAGAAAGTGTGTTGTACAGGATAGATTCAATAAATACGTTTTGGATGATTGACTAGTTGGATATATTAGCACAGGTAATCAAATAATCAAAATAGTAAAGAGTTGTGTGTGTGTTTTAAACTTAACTGAAAAAATCTCATTGTCACACAGTACTTTTTAGTATATTTTACTGCCTTCCACTGAATTCATCAGCAGAACATGTAACAATTATTTCTTTGTGCCCTTATAAATTGTATCTAATTTAGATTTAAATGACTTCAAATGAATGTTTGGGGGATTGTCAATGCCTATTCAAATACCAGTTAAATTTTACATATGGGCCATGGAAAGAGGAATAAAGAAATTCAAGGTTTAATAGAACCATTCTTAAAAATACTTGAGGCCAACAAAATGGTTAATGCTTGAACTGTCCATGAAGTTTTCTTTCTTTAATGGTCACAGGTCTATGGTTGAATACCTCCAGTTACTGGCATCTTATTTTCTTTGGAGACAATCCAGTGCATTTAATTTCAAGTCTGACATTCAGAAAATGTGTAGTGCTTGTAAATATACCCAAGCCTAATCAGATATAAGGAATAGGTTTGTCTACATAATAAAAATTTGTTATGCAGTCATTCCAATTGTATTTCAGATTAACTGTTAATATAGAATTTCAAATCCTTTTTTCCAATTTACTACTTTAATAAACAATTTAATATTTTTATTTTCTACATAAAAATGTATCAGAAATATCAGGGCAAGTATTGTTTTTGAATTGAAGATGAGGACTAATTTAATTCAAATTTTCATATTATAGAATCAAAACATTGTACATCTTACTTAAAATATCAATAGTTATTCTAGAATAATATAGAGGTTTTCCACTCAATCTATTAATATTTTCAAGCATAATTAAAGCACAGTTAATAAGAGAAGAATAAAATATTGACTCAATAACTAAGAAAATAATTTCAGTAATAACATGTAGTAACATCCTTTGGTCCCATACTTGTCTCTATTCTATCCTTTTTACAAACAGTAAATTACAGTATGGTACTGGCACAAAAATAGACATAGAGATCAATGGAACAGGATAGAAAGCCCAGAAATAAACCCACACACCTATGGTCAATTAATTTATGACAAAGGAGGCAATAATATACAATGGAGAATAGATAGTCTCTTCAATAAGTGGTGCTGGGAAAACTGGCCAGCTTCATGTAAAAGAATGAAATTAGAACATGCTCTAACACCTTGTACACAAATAAAATCAAAATGGATTAAAGACCTAAATGTAAGACCGGATACTATAAAACTCCTAGAGGAAAACATAGGCAGAACACACTTTGACATAAATTACAGCAAGATCTTTTTACATCCTTCTCCTACAATAATGGAAATAAAAACAAAAATTAAAAAATGGAACCTAATTAAACTTAAAACCTATAGCACAGCAAAGGAAACCATAAAAATGAAAAGACAACCCCCAGAATGGGAGAAAATATTTACAAACAATGTGACCGACAAGGGATTAATTTCCAAAATACACAAACAGCTTATAGAGCTTAATATCAAAAAAACAAACAACCCCATCAAAAAAATGGGCAGAAGACCTAAATAGACATTTCTCCAAAGAAAATATACAGATGGCCAAGAGGCATATGAAAATATGCTCAACATTGCTAATTATTAGAGAAACGCAAATCAAAATTACAATGAGGTATCACTTCACACCGGTCAGAGTGGCCATCATCAAAAAGTCTACAAATAATAAGTGCTGTAGAGGATGTGGAGAAAAAGGAATCCACCAACACTGTTGGTGGGAATGTAAGTTGGTACATCCGCTATGCAGAACAGTATGGAGGTCCCATAAAATGACAAAAATACAGTTACCATATGATCCTGAAATCCCACTCCTTGGCATATATCCAAAAAAAACCTATAATTCAAAAAGATACATGCATCCCAATGTTCATTGCAGCACTGTTTACAATAGCCAAGACACGGAAGCAACCTAATTGTCCATCAACAGATGAATGGATAAAGAAGATGTGTACACACACACACACACACACACACACACTGGAATATTACTCAGCCATAAAAAAGAATGAAATACCATTTGCAGAAACATGCATAGACCTAGGACCTAGAGATTATCATACTAAGTGAAGTAATCCTACCAGAGAAAAACAAATATGATATGGCATCGCTTATATGTGAAATTAAAAAAAAAAAGATACAAATGAACTTATTTACAAAACAGAAATAGACCACAGACATAGAAATCAAACTTACGATTACCAAAGGGAAAGGGGGTGGGAATGGATAAATTAGGAAGTTGGGATTAACATTTACATACTACTATATATAAAATTAATAACAACTAGTGTCCACTGTAAAGCACAGGGAAATATACTCAATATTTTTTAGTAACCTATAAGGGAAAATAATCTGGTATATATAAATATATCTCACTGTACAGTACACCTGAAACTAACATGACATGTAAATCAACTATACTTCAATAAAATAAAAATACAATAAAATAAAAATTACCATCAAAATTATTGCATTTTGCTGAGGTTTATAATTTATTAAAAGTCCATTTTGCCATAAAAACCCAAGATATATCTGACACAACAGAAGCAAAAGGCTACTTTTTTTGTTTGTTTTACAGGACCAGGACTTGCAGGCTACTTATATAGCAATCATGTATGTACTTGAGAGATTTGTGTGTGTGTGTGTGTGTGTGTGTGTGTGTGTGCACTCATGAGTGTTCATGTTCAGAAATTTTCTCATCATTTTTAACAGCTTCAGTATATATATGGAAAATTTTTGATACTCAAGTCTACCTTGTCAAACCCACTGGAATACACTTATTTCATGCTCCCATGACTCCTGTCCCCTAAAATAATATTTGCTTTGTGGAAAAATAGTGTTGCTAAGTGTGAGTTCTGAGGATAAATGATATCCCTGTGAAACAATGTCCTCAAATTTAGTCATTGAGAAGTGCTTTTTCTTTGTTTATTAGTTTGTTTATACAAGGGAAAATAAATTCATTCAGAGCAATAGAGTGGTTTTCTTCTGGTAAGAAAGTTCAGAGATATTTGGAGGTTCCAGATTCTCAGCCACGTGGTCTATGTTCCTAGGAGGATAATGGTAGATACCTAATTCTAAATCTCAGCAAACGTTTTCAAAGCGTATGCATATCAACAAGGGGGGCAGATGAAACCAGCCATAAATAGAAGGTCTGAAAACTTCTGTCTATGTATAATAGAGAAAGAAATATCTCATGATAGTTTTATGGAAGAGTTCCTTGTCAGAACTGTGGTCTTCAGTAAGGGGGTGGACCCAAGCAATGATGTTATAGCAAGGAATAAATATGCTCATCCCAATGCACTCTGATTCTTCAGTGTCCTACCTCTGCCTCCAGATGACTGAATTCACCCAAAAGCTGGAGGGCAAAGAAGCATGTTGATACAGTCCATATGGGACAGCCTAATCCAAAACCAGGGCAGGATGAAGAGGGTGGGAATTGGATCTGGAGGGGCAAAAGAAAGGTATTCAGTCTACACATCTAAAACTGATTTAAGTTACTGTGACACATAATAATAATAATAATAATTTCTGCTGTGTGTTAACTAAAATTTCTGTCCTAGTCTTCCTGAGCACACAGGTAAACCACATTTCCCAGGCTCCCTTCATGTGTACTGTTTTACTATTATAAAACAGTAATAATTTGTTTTATTTACTGAACAAATAAAAATACAGGAGATGCATTTTAATTTGCATTTGAAATAAACAGGTAAATGTTTTTAGTATAGGTATGCTCCATTAAATATTGGGGACACACACAATTATACTGAAAAATGTATTCATTCTTCATCTGAAATTTAAATATTACTGGGTGCCCTGTGTTTTAGCTAACAATGCTAGATCAATAGAAAGTGGATTGAAGTAATATTAGACTGATTTGCTGGTAAGTCGGCACTCTGTAAAATAAGTAAATTAATGACACTGATATAATAATTAATAATGATAATAATAACCTGCCTTTGTGGAGTCAGCATATCTCTGTGGTTTAAATAGTCTCAGTATGGCTAATTTCAAACTACCAACATAAACTGAACACAGAGTTGGAAAGAGACATGCACAGTTGGATCTCATGAATCTCTACAAGCCAGCTTCAGGACATCACTGAATATACATTACTTTTAATCCTCTCACTTCAACAAAAGCCTCGTATACAACCCTCCATTCCCATTTCCTCGTCTAGCTGGCAGAAATGCAATTAAATCTTCAGGATAATCTTGGGAGCCATGAGGAGAATATAGCAAACATCCACACACTGGAACATGCCTTAGTGCTATGTCATCTCTTGGAGGTGAGCTGTGGGATCAGATACACCTACTTTGGAATTTGTGATGTGAGTAGAAATAAACTTGAAGTGTGTGAAGCGACTGATATTTTGAAATGTATCCATTAAAGCAGCTAGCATTTATGTCATCCTGTAAGCTAGTTTTGTCATATGGATGGTGACTTAAGCAAACATTAGTGACCAAAGTAAAAATTTCACTATTCTATACATTATTTAAAATATATCCCAGACATTTGCTAAATGAGAAGCCTTGTACTAGATACAGAGGATACCACAACATTTGCCTTAGAGAGTTTAGAAAGTTTAGAGAAACTTCAGAAAGCATAGAAGCTTGCAAGAACATAATATGAACTATAAAAAACATTAGGAAAGTAGAGCGTTTTAGAAGCATATTGAAGAATTGAATGGTAGGATACTTAATAGTCTGTCTTTCTACTTCCTGTGAGATATGCCTGGAGTGATAGCCTTCCGTTCCTGCCTGGCAAATTGCTGCTCATTATTCGAGGCCTAACTCAAACATTATCTCTGTACTTTCCAAATATATTTTCCTGAATACTTTCTAACTATTTTGAGCAAACCTCACCTTTAACTCTCTTGTAATTATTTCTTTCCATATTTAGACTTTATCACTTAACATTGTATTCATTTAGAACTAGACCCTGATATTTTTATCTTCATTTCATTTTCAGTGTCCCTAAAAATGGCTGTGCCGGTAGTATTTAAAAATAATTTCTGTTGCCTCTACTTTGTATGATATAGTTTATTGCAGATCTCCAGTTATACAGCCACTGTTTTCATCATAATTATTCTCAGGAAGTCAGGTCTCCTTTAGAAATAAGTTTCCATGTGGCCGGCTATGGTTTATCAGATTTTATAAAATGTGTTTTCACATTAGCTTTTCCTGTCAGTACTAGTCTAAGTGTGTAGATGAAGAAGTAATCCATATAGTTATTGAATATAGTCATGTGGAAGCCATGCATTTCCCTCTGGGTTGTACTTGAGAATATGGATTGCTTCTTATTTTGATTCCTCCCAAGACCTAGTCTAGTGCCTTCTGAATTTAAAATACCAAATAGGATTTCAAACAACATTTCCTCATCTATTTGTGCAATGCTATGCTAACATAATCAATGAGGTAAAGTTACACGAGAACCTGAGAGAATGTCCAATGATGCTAGTCACATTTTGCAGAGCAGGGCAGAATTTGCTTTTCTCCCTGCTCTGTATCAGTACCTTCCTCAAGTTTTTGATGGTACACAGCTTTGACTGCTGCTCTCTCATCTGTTACATCTACTGCTCTCTTGTTTCCCAGCAGACAAGCCACTATACTGTGCCACTTTAATTTCTGCTTTAGTGCCCTTAAACTGCTTCTCCTACTTACCAGCCAGGCTTTAGCTCACCATAAAGCACCTGCTAGGGAATTCAGCTGCCACACATGTGGCCAGCCTGGTGATTGTGGGATGCTTTCAGAAATAAGGTGAAAGTACTTGTGGAATTGAGGTCAAAAGCCTCCTTCATTTCTCTCGGCAGTTAATTGACTGTGTTTCGTTGAGTAGGAATGTGAGTTATAGTATGCTATTGTTCACAGGGTCAGGGTCAGAAATCAACAGTTTCTGACACTGAAATCTCTAGCTTCATTAAAAGGCCAAGCTAAGGTGACAACCCACCTGCTTAGTGCCATACACCTGTTGATGGCAGGTGTTTATTCTGTCAAGATAGGACATTAGCTACAATGTAAACTTATCACCTACTTCAGGTGCCAAGTTAATTCTACAGCTGACACGCTCTTCTTCCAGAGTTCCTGCACAGATCCTAGCCTTAGATAATTAAAGAGGTTACCCTATGTCAGTCTTTATGTTTGACTGAGCTTTGTATATAGCGCCACCATAGATGGCTGAACATTCCATTAAAATGTGAATGTTACTTCTTTTGATAACATAGAGTGGAGTCAGCTAATGGAATCAAATACAAATATGCTGGCAAGATAAAATTGTATATTTATCTATATTTACCTTACATACATATTTTTGCTTTAAAGAAAAACACCTTTTCATGATTTGTGATTCTCAAGATTATTGTATCTGTGAAATTTGTTAATAATATTTATATTTAATTGATTCTTTAAAATAAATATTCTCTTATTGAAATGTGAACAGATTCTAGTTTAGTTGTGTTTTTGCTAATACACATATTTCCTGGAAGAAAAAAACAAAGGAAACATTTCATCTTTAGCAAGCTCTACTCCTGAATATGAATCTAAAAGATTCTTAGATTTTTTTTCAAATCAGAGCTTTTATCTTTAATTATATAGAAATCGTACTAAAACAGGAACTCTCCAATTCTGTAATTATGATAAAAAATTGACATATTACACCTGAGGGTTTTTCCTTTATTTTCTACTTATTTTTTCTGATTAAAAAGATCTGTAATTGTTTCTGTACCTTTTTTAAATAATTGGTTATACAAAGAAAATTCTATCCTAAGAGTTTAGTGATACGCCTGCAGACCAAGAAGAAGCTTATATTTTTCAAACCTCTGATCATTTCATGCTAGGATATGGTAAGATGCAGGTGCATGCTAGCAACAAGGAAGTTAATCTTCTAAAGTAGATGATTTTCAAACATTATTTTTCATCTAGGTATTCTTTCTTCAAGTAGTTCTATGTGAAAATATGAAAACGAATAAACAGATAAAAGACAAGCTACCCTGTTCAAAGGCAATGAAGCTACAGAAATCTACAAGCTAAGCCTTCTGCCAACTTTCTGTACAATCCTATCACCTTCCATTAGTGTGTCACTCACACACACACACACACACACTTATCTCTCTCTGTGTATCAATCTATTTAAATAGATACAGATATCTAGATACAGTTATCTAGATAAAGGATTGATAGATAGATAGCTGTAATATGTAATCAATGCTGTGAATGGAGTCAGAGAATTATGAAATACCATTAATAAAAACTAGTTATTTTAACTGTCATTTTTGAAAAGTAATCATTTCATGAGAGAAGAAAAATGATTCAAATACAATAACAGGACTTTTAAGAACATAAGCTCAAAGAAAAAATCCATAAATATGTAACAAGAATAGGCTTAGTTAGGCTAACACCATCATCTTTGATTTTAAAGCTCATTATTTGTGTCAGTGGAAATGCAAGTACCAAAGTAGTTCAATGTTGTATGATTGTAAGCTTAATATAGTGATTATTTTCAGAACTTCCCACATTCTAATCTTAGATTATACTTACTTTCCACTTACATTATATCTTACATTATATCATTATATCTCTATTTTGCATAATTTATTTTATTTGTGATTTCCGCTGAGTAACTATTTTTAATTTATTATGCCTCAAAATTAAAGTTTTACCCCAGGAAAAATTATGTTTTATTCATTTTATAGCAATGTCGTATCATATTTCTACAAATACTTAACAAATATAGTTTGCTGTACCTGACCTGCTAAACATTTCAGAATAATTTGTCATAGTTAAGACAATGAGATGATATAAGGTATTTATTTAGTATTTACAATGTGACAGGAGCAGAACATACAATTTTATCTAATCCTTACAATTTACAACAGGTAAATATTTTTTGCCAAAATTACAGGCAAATAACATTAGAGGGTTTAAGTGACTTGCCAATAGCCACATAACATATATATATTGTAGCCCAAGTTTAGCTCTTAAGTTTTAAATACTAAGTCTTAACAATTATGTACCAGTTTATGGCATTTCCCAATTACTGTTCAATGTCAATAAGATTATATAAAAAGGTCCATATATGTCTTTAATAAAAAGCTTTTATGAAATACCCAAAGGAGTATTTAATAAATAAATAAAAAGCTTTTATTAAATACCCAAAGGTTAACTGTGAAGAATTAACATAGTGCACTCATGAGGATTGATTTTTGTATGATTTACTATAAAGGTGGCTTTGAGGGGAAAAGAGGAAGAGGCGCGCTGGAAAAAAATTTGTAGTCCTGGCTTAGTCCATTTGTGTTTAGGTCAACTTTTGTTTCCTACTACCTTCACCAGGAAAGCTCCGTAATAGCCTAATTAGCAGACACCTAGAAATCAGTTTTTGTGCTTGAGGACTGCTTGGGGCGTGGGTGTCATGGGTTCATGTTACATCTGCATCCTGAGCAATGTTCCTTCTGTTAACTCATAACTGACTTGTTTCACCTTCTCTCTTTTTATAACTTTCAACTGTGCTGAATTTCAAGACTCTAACGCAGTGCTTATCAAAGTGAGGTCCCCAGACCATAACCAGCAGCAACAGCATCTGGGAACTTGTTACAACATCATATTCTTGGGCCTTACCCCGACCTCCTGAATTAGAAGCTTTGGATCTGAGGCCCCGCAATCTGTATTTTAATTAGCCCACCCAGGCATATCTAATGAATGGTAAAGTTTAAAAACCAGAGCTCTAGTGTATGTAGAGATCCCTTGCTCCTCATGACTGCTGCTGCTATTCTATACAACTGAAGCTCTAATCCACTTGATTCTTGGAGGGGACACCAGAGAAAGAGAATGTGCAGTGCTGTTCCTTAGCTAAGAAATAGATCCCAGAAGCCTTAAGATGGAGAAGGTCATCCTGTCTCCTCTCCTATTTCCACAATAAGACTAATCATAATTGTATTTTCTATCTCTTCAATCATAATTGTAGTTTCTATCTCTTCAGTTCCTCCTCTGTGCCTGGCATTTTGTAGCACATCTAATCCTCACAGTATAATAAAGTTTACCTCCTAGTATTTATTTGGGTCTCAGGTGCAGAGGTTTGAGATAATTACATTCCTTAGTTCACAGCACAGTACTGTCAGTATTCTGTTTATTTACTTCCTTTTATTCGTGTATCTCTTTCTAATCTCCATCTTCCCACAATAAGCAAACATCTTTATTTGTTAAATGTTATAATCTTTGCACATGTTTTGTGAAATTGGCATAGTGGTTATTTATGTATATACTTTGCATATTTTTTAAACAGCTTAATTGAGATATTATTCACCTGGTATGCAATTCATCCATATGAAGTGTATAATTCAATGGCTTTTAGTGTATTAGAGTACGGCATCCATCACTCCATCAGTTTTAAAATAGAGTCAGCTCTCTCTATATGCGGATGCAAAACCTGTGGATACTACACAATTTTATCTAAGGGAGTGTGCACAGATTCTGGAATCCAGAACCAATACCCTCCAAGACTGAGGGATGACTGTATTTTCATTACAACAAAAAGAAACTTTGTACACCTTAATAACACTCTTGAAGCCGCCATCCCAATCCCCTTTTCCAGCCCTAGGAATCACTAATTTATTTTCTGTTTCTATAGATTTGCTTATTATGGACATTTCACGTAAATGGAGTCATACAATATGAAGTCTTTTGTTACTGATTTCTTTCACTTAATATAAGGTTTTCAAGGTTTTTCCACGTCATAGAATGCCACAGCACTTTAACTCTTTTTATTGCTGAATCATATATTATTATATGGATATACTACACTGTATTTATCTATTCATCAATTGATAGATATTTGAATTATTTCCACTTTTCGGCTTTTATAAATAATGTAATGAACGTTCATGTATAGATTTTTGTGATAATTTTTTATTATTTGTCTGGAGTATATACCCAACCATTTCATAACTGTTCATAATATTAATAATAAAATAGTATTATTTTATTCAATTTCTATAAGGTTGCCAGTAATGTCAGTCTTTCATTGCCAGTTTTAGTAATTTGAGTCTTCTATTTTTATTGGTAACTCTAGTTAAAAGGTTATTAATTTCCTTATTGTTTTCAAAGAATGACATTCTGATTTTACTGATTTTCTCTACTGTTTTTCTTTCTATTATTTATTTCACTAATTTCCACTCAAATCCGTATTATATACTTCTTTCCTTCCCTTTTGGGTTTAGTTTACTCTTGTTTTTTTCAATGTCTTAAGATAGAAAATTTGGTTTTTAATTTTGAGATCATTCCTCTTTTTTTAATGTGAGCTTTTAATGTGGTATATTTAAACAGTGCTTTAGTGACATCTCTTGTATTTGATATACTATGTCTTCATTTTCAGTCATCTCAAAGTATTTTCTAATTTCACTTGTGATTTCTACTTTGACTCATTTCTTAGTTAGTAGTATGTTGCTTATTTTGCACTTGTTTATGAATTTCCCAAACATCTTTCTGTTAAATTAGCCATCAATTTTACTTGATGTGACTGGAGAATATATTTTATATGATTTCAGTGCTTTTAAATATTTTAAAAATTATCCTAGTAGGTGTGATGTGATACCTCATTATGGATTTGATTTGAATTTCCCTGATGTCTGATGAAGTTAAGCATCTTTTCAAGAGCTTATTGTGCATTTATGTATATTCTTTGAAGAAATGTCTATTCAAACATTTTGTCCAGTTTTATGGGGTTATTTGCCTTTTTATTGTTGAGTTGTAACTAATTTTTATATATTCTAGAAACTAGATCCTTATCTGATATATTATCTGAGAAAAGTTCTCCATTCTTTGGGTTTTTCACTTTAATTCATAGTGCTCTTTGATAAACAAAAGTTTTTAGTTTTAACAAAGTTCAATTTACCTATTTTGTCTTTTGTTGTTTGTGCTTTTTGTGTCATATCTAAGAAAGCTTTACCTAACCCATGGTCATGAATATTTATATTTGTTTCCTAGTAAGCATTTAATACTTTTATCTTTTACTTTTAGGGCTTTGATCCATTTTGAGTTAATTTTTGTAAATGGTATAAGATAACAGTCCAACTTCATTCTTTTGCAGATGGACATCCAGTTGTCCCAGAAATATATGTTACACACACTATTCATTTCTCTTTGAATGGTCTTGGCACCCTTGTTGATAGTCAATTGACTGTAAACATGAGGGCTTAGGAGTTGATTTCTGGACTCTCAATTCTATTTAATAAATCTTTATGTTTATTCTTTTGTCAGTACCACACTGTCTTGATTACAGTAGATTGGTAAAATGCTTTGTATTGGAAACTGTGACTCCTCTAACTTTTTATTTTTCAAGATTGTTTTGGCTACTCAGCATCTTTTAATTTTCATGTGTATTTTGGTAACATCTTGCCCATTTCTGCAAAAAAGGTAATTGAAATTTTGATAGGGATTGTATTGAATCTGCAGATCAATTTGGGAATATTGGCCCTTCAACTATAGTAAGGCTTCCAACCCATGAACACAGGTGTTTTTCCATTTTATCACATATTTATAAATTTCTTTCAGTAGTGTTTTGTAATGTTGAGTGTACAAGTTGTGATTATTTAAATTTATTACTAAGCATTTTATTATTTTTGATGTTATGGTAAATGCAAAAATTTTCTTGATTTAATTTTTATTTCCATATTGCTAGTGTATAGAAATGCAACTTACATTTGTATGTTAAACTTATATCCTACAACTTTGCTGAACTTGTTTATTAGCTCTAAAGTTTTAATAGCTTCTTTAGGATTTTTTATATTTAAGGTCATGTCATCAACAAAGAGAGAAAGTAACTTCTTATAATGAAGCAAATGAGAATAAATTGCCAACACAAAATGAGCTAAAATCACAAAAGGCCTTGATAACCAGGCTAGATTGATCTGTTCATCATGTATAAAATAGTGTCAATTTAAACAAACTGTTTTTTTGTTTATGAATCTTTGTGTGATAAAAATATTATTATGCTCATTTAACATATAAGGAAATCTGAGGCATAGAAATTGTCAGGAGCTTGCCAAAGATTACACAGCTACTAAGCAGCAGAACAGGGATTTTAATGGAAGGTCTTATTCTATAGCCAATAACATTAACCATTCTGTAGTTCTGACTTTAAGTAGCTTCCTTGTTTGTAGCTTACAATAAATGTCAATTGATAATATTTCTCATGCTCTGTCTTTTTTTTTTTTTTAACATAGTACTCTGAAGTGAATAGAGCAGTGGTAAAATAAACTTCATGACTTTAGTGAAAAAAATTTATTGTATGAAAGAATCAGAAATAAACTAAAATTTATGAATATATGCTGTAATGGATTAGGCCCCTGTGGGGCCTTCCCCGGACAGAGTCTTGCATGTCTTCTTTCTGACTCTTGTCTGTAGAAAAACTTTAGTCAAAGAATAAGTTTAATCAGAGAAATGAGAAAATGCAGAAGCAAAGGAAAGCAATCAAATAAGATAAAATAATAATAATTTAGCCATTAAACAAAGTCAAGGACTTTAATTTCTCATCAAGGGCTATAAATAATATTCTCAGCCATATCCTTTGAGCTGTTTTGCAGATACTGAAACCCCCACCAGGTGGAAGAAGTTAACCACATGATGATCACACTGTAGCCATGACATAAGCTACTCCATCTTACACAATTCCAAGAACTGGCCTCAAGGAAATGGAAACAAACCAACCCTGGAACTGAAGATTAACTGTGCTTAAAACAATCAAGATGATGCTGATTAGACCACTACATGACAAGTCTCGAAATAATTGTCAGAGCTGACTATGCTGTTCTACACGTAACCCCCTCCCTCAGGTTATGCACCCCTGAAACACCTCTTTAAAAGCTCTTGCCCCCTGATGGGCAGTGGGGAATTTGTTCTTTGGGACACGAATCTGCCTCCTCCCCAGGTTGACCTCCTGAATGAAGCAACCTTTCTTTTTCTACCAACACTTGTCTCTCAAGTATTGGCTTTCGAGCAGTGAGCAGCCAAACCTGAGTTTGATAACAGTGTTATATGAATGAAGAATTGTTCTTTATTGAGATGTAGTCAATGTGCAATAAACTGTTCAGTAGATATTTGACAATTGTATACATTTGAGTGACCACTACCCAAAATAAAATATAAAACATTTCCACCTCCTCCCTCTCAAGTGCTCCTTGTTCTTCCCCAGGCATTTCCTTATCCAGTTAATATCCTATTTCCCAAACCACTATTCCTATACTTTCCAGAACCACTACATAATTTTGATAATTATAAAACTGTTTTAAGTTTGCCTGCATTTGGATCTCATGAAACTGAATAACACTGTATATACTTTTATCTATCTGGATTATTTTGCTTAACATAATGCTTTTGAGATTTTGTGCATGTTGTTGTTTGTTCCTTTTTTTAATTGCTGACGAATTTTCCATTGTATTGGCTCTACCATAATCTATTTATTTAATCTTCTGTTGATGGAGAGAGTGTTTCCAATTTTTGGACACCATGAATAAGTATGCTGTATGAATTCCAATGTAAGTCTTGTTTAGTTTTGTTGTTTCTTTCTTTAACATTTGTTTGCTTTCTCCTCATGAACAGTTATCTAAAGTATTTATGCCTTATTGCATTCCTACCATCAAGGTATCAGAGTCCCACTTGCTCCACATCCTCACCAACATTTGTTGTTGTCAGCTTTTTTCTTTTTTTTTTAACCTTTCTAAGTGAATGGAATTGGTAGCTCATTGTTTTAATTTGCATTATTCTAATAACTAATGATGCTGAATAACTTTTATTCTGTGATTACTGGCCATTTTTATATCATCTTTTGTGAAGTGTCTGCTAGGTCTTTTGCCCTTTCCCTTTCTAATTATTCATATATATATATATATATATATATATATATATATATATATATATATGTATTTCAGGTAATGTATTTCAAAGACTAATGTAACTATTATTTATTACAGTGGAAAAAGGATAAAACTGCTATTATCTTTGACTTTCTGATTTATATTCACAAGTGACACTGTTAAAATTAATAAGGTTTGTGCATTAACAATAGTATATACATTACACTAGTCTTTGAAATGTATAACCTGAAAATATATATATATATATATATATATATATATATATATATATATTATATTGCATGTACTTTTCTTTCAGGGATTTTTTTTGTTCCATTTTTTTGAGATATAATTGACATATAACATTATACTAGTTTCAGGTGTGCAACATAATGTTTCAATATTTGTATGTCAAAATATGCTAAATGATCACCACAAGTCTAATTAGCACCTAGTTAAAAGATCTCAGGGTCTTTTTATAGGAGAGATTAGGCTGCTGCAGACACAAGTCTTTGTCTTGTTTACTACAATATCCACTATAGTAAGTCCCCTACATACGAACCTTCACGTTGGGAAATTTCAAAGATGCAAATGTGAGTTTGCATGTCCAATCACGTAAGTTAGTTCTCGTGTCTGGCATACATTGTCACGTGCGTGCATCCTCTACAAGTGGTTGTGCTTTTGTGTACTTTACTGTACAGTACTGTATAGAGTACAATGGTACAGTATGTTTATTTCAAGCCCAGGATGTCTAGAGGCAAGCATAAAAGCAGTGGTGATGTAGCTGGTACTATTGTACTCTTCAAGGTACTGTACTGTAGATTAAAAATGTTTTCTTTATTTTTTGTTTGTTTCTATGTATTATTTGTGTGAAAAGTATTATAAACCTATTACAGTACAGTACTATATAGCTGATTGTGTTAGTTGGGTACCTAGGCTAACTTTGTTAGACTTATGAACAAATTGGACTCATGAACGTGCTCTTGGAATGGAACTCGTTCATATGTAGGGGATTACTGTATGTGTCTGTCACATGTAAGATGCTTACAAGTTACTTATGGAATAAATGAATTGTTGTTTTATATGAAACCAAAAATTTAAATTACTGAGCAGTAAATTATTTACTGTCCGTTTTTAAGAACCACCATCCCTTAGTGAAGCACACACACACACACACACACACACACACACACACACACACACACACAGAAAGCCTAGTTTCAGATTCCAATTCTGACATTTACTAGCTATGTGACCTTGGGAAATCACTTATCATCTCTGTGCCTCAGTTTCCTCATCTATTAAATGAGAATGATAATAGTTCTTACTAATATGTTGCTGTGAGATGTAAATGATTCATTATCCATAAAAAACATAGGATAGTCATAGGGCATTTAGTTGCTATATAATTTTTTGCTATTATTAATATAGTTGAGAGTTTTGGATGAATGAAAACAAGATTTGCTCAGAAATTTTGGGAAATTTGACAGTGTTTACAGTGGAGGTGGAAGAGATTTTAGGCTAGCAGGTGGACAGTGTGAGTACATTCAGCATATTATTTGGCTAGGGGAAGTGGACATTAAAGTGAAGAAAGAAGTAGTAGACCCTTCATTCAAATGTACTCCCTATCATAATGTTTCTTGAGTAGTTAAGTCTGGGACCTCTTTAGAGACACTTCTGCCCTATTAAAAATATAGCTGCTAAATCAATAGACCAGACAACTAATGTCTACAAAAGAATTATAATTAACACTCTTACACACATTATCACAATTATATAATGCATGTGAAAGCTTTTCATAAATTGCAAAAAGCTATACAAATGATATTAGTACCAAAAAGACTGCATTGGTGGGCGCCACTGGTAATTTCTTTTATATTTTATGGACTTTTCTCAGGTTTCTTACATCTCTGTAATCATGAAAGCTCTCATTTCCTCCCCAGCTTTCTATCTACACTGATAGAAAGATCTCTCCTGTTTCTGACGTTTTTCTTTCTGTCTAGTCCCTTATCGCTCTCTGTCTCCCAGACATCTCTACTTAAATGTCTTCCTATCACATCAAATTCACCATGCCTAAGACAAAATGTCTGATCTTTCCCTTAAGCCATTTCTTTTGTTTCTTCCTCTCTGTTGAAGATATAACATTTTATCAGTATTTAAACACAGCCTTGAAAATACTAATCCTAAACACACAACAATGTATGTACAGATGTTTTCAATCACATCACAAAAAAACTATATTTTTATTATTCTTCATGCATGAACTTTACTAATTTTAACAGTGTCACTTGTGCATATAAATCAAAAAGTAAAAGGTAAGTGTAGCTTTATCCTATTCCCACTGTAATGGATAATAATTTCATTAGTCTTTGAAATATATTACCTGAAGAATTCACCTTTATAAGGACTACATAAAATTTGTTGCATCTTTTCTAAGAATGGAAATACTAAACTTTAAACATACATAAAAGATAAAGCAATTGAAATTGAGAAGAGGGAGAAAATTGAGGTTTGAAAAGTTATTATAAGAAAATTCATAAAAGAATCTTTTGAAAAGAAAGGGAACCAAGATTAAACATTAAGAGTCAATATTCCATTATTATATTAAACCAAAAATTTTTGGTCTTTTAGGACATATTTAAATTTTCAAAACATTATTTCCACAATATCCCAGTTAATGTATATCATGTTGCTAAATTTTGTCAACTCTATTGTTCACCTTGAATTTATTATTTACATGCAAGCACTATAGCAATCCAAAAATAGCAGTAATTTTGGCTTCCAAGTTGCCAACAAATCAAAGTTTAGAGAAAATAATGCCTAAAATTTTTATCTTAATTGTCAACAATAATCTTGTATTTATTTAAAATAATTTATGTTTTTACTAATATGTTTTATGTATTGTAGTTATGAGGGATGTACAAACTAATAACATACAGTAACTGTAACATATGGTATTAATAAAATGAAAATATGGAATGATAATAAAAGTGACATAGATGAAATGCCCCATTTCTCCTGGGGGGAGTATTAAATCTTTCACAGGTGACTGATACTTTAGCTAAAGTTGAGTAGGTTTAGCTAAAAGATAAGTAGGTTTCTCCCTCTACAAGTAAAGAAGAAAAGAGCTATCTAAGCTGAAGTTGTAAATTTTGCAAAGTGCATTAAATAATTAAAATAAAACTTTATGCAATTCAGTATAACTGTACTCAAGGGGTAAGGGATTGATACAGTAAGAAATAAGGCTAAAGATATAGTCTGAGGTCAAATTTAGACAAGCTTTGTCTTCTTGTTAAATACTTCTGAAAATTGTGTAATAAATAAACATATTAGTGATAGAGAGTTAGAAGAAAAACATCTTTTGCCATGACTCAATCTCTTGAAAGTGACAGAAAGTCCAGACCAAGCAATCTTAATGAACTATCACAAAATAGGAATATATTTTCCCAGAACTGAAAAATCTAGAGTGAAGTTTGATTTCAGGCAAAGATAGTTCTACATTCTTACAAAATAATTTTCATCCTAGTGTCAACTTTTCTGGGTGTTACTGTAATTTCCAGAGAGATTCTGCAAATACTTTCAAAAATATTCCCTAACAATCCAGACATAGTTTATACTATGTAGAACACCTTTTCCAATATTTGCCTATAATTTTTATGTGTGATTTACTTGGCTTTGACTGAGGCACATGCCCAGGCCTGAATCAATACAGCTGGAGAGATACAAGGCTCTAACTGGCCAGATTGGATTATATGCTCACTTCTGTAGCTGGAAGAGACATCAACCTTAATGATAAAACTGGTCTTTCTTTAAGAGGAAAAGATAGGAAAAAACTGGCAGCTTCCGCTTTCTATGTCTTAGAACAATCATTTTTGGAAACAAACTACCATACTGAAAAGAAAACCTCATGGAGAGGCCCATGTGAAGAATGAAGGAGGGCCCCCAGCATGCCAGCCTGTCTGGGCTCTCTGGGAATAAGCAAGCGTGCATCTCCCTCTCTTGTGACTGAGCTGCCTTCAAAGTAAGCCTTTTTGCTCTGTCAGCCTGTTTCACATGGAGCAAAGTATCATTACCTTTAAGAAAAATCTTCCCAAAATTCAGATTCCTGAGCAAAATGAACAATTGCTGTTGTTTAAACCCATTCAATTTGAAATGGTTTGTTACAGAACAATAGATAACTAGAATGGATTTCTCGTACGTGGAAGTGGTATGCTGTCACCTGAAACCTAAAATATGTGACATTCTACCAGCTTGGATCAAAAAGGAAGGAGAGATTATAAAATTAAAAAAAAAAAAAAAAAGACTTTTGGATCCCAAACCTTCTAGGAGCAGGTAATAGGCTTAATTGATCTCAGTGTGTCTGCAGTGAGCAGCAGCTTGAAGCAAGATCTTAGTTCCCTGCCTGAGTATTGAACCTGGGCCACATGGGTGAAAAACAGGGAATCCTAACTATTAGACCTCCAGGGACCAGTGGCTAGAAGCAGAGCTCTGGCTCTTATCTTCTTTGGGAAAAGAATTTCACAAACAGACAGAGATAGTAAAGCAAGCACAGAGTGTATTAGAAGCACAGTAGGTGTGGGAGAGCACACAAAGCAGCAGTTTATTTCGGACAGAAGCAAATCAGAGCTACACACTCAAAGAAGAGTGTGGGCATCCTCACTAGTGAGGATCATGAAAGGGATGGTTTAGATCGCTTATATGGGGGCAGTTTTCTTTGTTCCCTCTGGCCAATCACCTTGCTTGTTTCCCATATCTGATCTGACTTAGGGCCTTTCCTAAGGTGCGTGTATATCTTTTAGCCAAGATGGATTCCAGCGTGAGGGTCTCTGGGAGGTTGGCAGAACATATTATGGGCTACTGCCCCCTCCCTTTTTGACCCCTGAGGGACCTTTCTGTGCATGTGTAGTTGGGGAGGTCTCCTTGATCTTAAGAATGAAAGATGTAGTCATATTATTGATATCTTTCTATTCCAGCAGAGCTTAGTTCCTCTCCATTCCTGCTGTTATCTTTTTCCTTGAAATGTCAGGGGGAGACAAGCTCCAACTGCCCATCCAGAGAAACTCCAGCTGCTCAGCCTGGGGCCCCATCTACCTCCTACCTCATGGCTACTCAGTTGCAAAATGGGCCATTACTATGGAAAGGAAGGAGGATAAATTTCCTGGGACTGAGTCAATAAGTACAAAGAATCATAGGTAGTAGGATTGGGCCCTACTCAAAGAAGCTGTAACATTAAGTAGAATTTCAGAATTTCTTAGACCCATGACTTCTGTATACTTTTGGCTTCCATTCCCTCCTTTTTCTACAATGGGAGTAAATATTTTGGTTGCCTTATCAATCACTACCCTACAGCTGCAACATTGTATGCTAAATGTATGGGGGCAGACAACTGCTCCCTTTAATTCACATGTCTTCATATTAATATGAACTGCACCCAAGAAGCCTCATTTATATCTAGACCTGATTTAGATGTCCAGATCCTAGGTTCAACGAGATGTAATTGGGGGTTGGGGCGCTGTGATAGGAGGGAATGTATTTTGTACATGGGGGAAAAATAGATACTCTGTGGCTGGTGTGTGGTAGATTAAAGACTGCAAGTTCTCTGACATTCTTTCCCCAAAAGGAGTGGTCTATGTATCCAACAGTTAAAACTGTGTGAGCTCTGTAACTGCTCTACAATTAGAATATGACAGCAGTGATCCACTGCCGATTTGTGACCCCAGGACTTCAGACACTAGGGGCTGTCGCTAGCTCTGGAGCTCTGAAGAATTCTGCATGTTTCAGGTTTCTGTTACTGTCTTTTGGAACCCAGTCACAATCCAAGTGGCCCCATAGAGAGAGCCTTGTGAAGAGGAATGGGGTCACTGGAAAATAAGCAGCACATACTTACCAGATATGTGAGTCAGCCATCTTAGAAATGGATCCTCCAATCCCAGGTGAGCTGCCCTAACTGAAGCCACGTGGAGCAGAAATGAACCATCCTATCCAACCAACCATGTCCTGCCCAAATTGCAGATTCTTGAGCACAATAAATTATCATTGCTCTTTTAAGTTACTACTAAAATGAGGGTAAATTGATACACAGGAAGAAATAATTATAACACAGGGTGGGACATATAGAACATAAGATAAAAATGGGAATAAAGAAAAGTTGGGGGACTGATAGGAAACATTCTAAATGGAATTTTGTTTTCTGTTTTTTTATTTTTTTGGTCCAATGTAAACCACCCCCCACCCCCAAAAGAGCAAAAGACAGAGCCAGACCTAGGAAAAGAATGGGCTCCACTGAATTGTTGATGGTGCTCAGGTATTAAAAATAAAGGTACTAGTATAAAATGAATATATAGCATTCCTTTAGTAAAGAACTAATGGAACTTTGAAGATGACATCTAAAAACCTGAAGTTTTTATCTTCTTGCTAGTAAATAAAACCGGAAGTTGTAGTACTCTGGCCCATTATATACCTACTGCAGATTTGATATTCACTATTGCTGTTCATAGTTATTAAGACCTTTTTTAAAAAATTGAAATCAGCATATTAAGATTGCTTACAAGGATGCAACACTAGGCTGTCGTTTCTGTGATATCCTTCCATGTGTTGCTGGGTTGGCGTGTGTTGTGTCAAATGGCTTCAACTGAGGAGGTAAAGGGAAGACCCAGACCAGCAGTCTTTGTCCTCGTGATAGCAAGCAAATAATTGCAGACTACCCCTCTGGGCTTAAGTACACTGCAAAGTTTATTAAAGCTTAGTTACACTCTCAGAGGGAGAGCAGGCTGTTTCTGCGAAGTAAAACCAGCACTTCTGTACAGGATTAAGGGATGTTTATAAGGAGCGTTCTGCGAGGAGGCGGGGCACAATCATTGGTGAGTGACGGGGGATCATTATTTGATTGACAGTCCCAAGCTATGTAACAAGTTCATTTTGGGGCATGCCCTTACCCTTGATTCGCTAAGAACAGCCCACCCGGGTCGGGGGGGGCAAAACCACCTGCAGATTTTATTATAATGATGGTATAATGAGTTTGAGTTTATTTTAGGTTATAAACCTGTCTGGTCTGGGCATGCGCAACCCGGGGAATTTCCCTCCTGGTACCGTGCTCCCTCTTTATCAGGATAAATTGCCCGCCACACGACCATAGTTTTGCCCATTCTGGGTGGGGTCAGGGGAGAGTCCCCAGATGGTTGGGGTGTGACCCTCTTGTCTTTTCACCACTGTCACTTCCTTGCTGCTAATGTCTGATTAACTACCTAACTCATAGAGTAAGAGGAAGCTTAATGCCTAAAGTGATTCAGTGCGTTTATGTAGGAAATCTCTGACCCAATTGTTAAGCTAACATTCCAGATATCATCTCTTTTCTTCACCACTATCATATTAGGTGATCAGTAGGTATTTTTTATTACATTCATTAAACAGAAAATTTGGAAAATAAGACCATGATCACTAAGCCTACATATCCACATGTATATGTGTGTGTGTATATACATATACATATATATGTTTGTTTTTGTGTATGTGTACATACAGATATATATGTATATATATACTATATGTAAATATTATATATATATCCCAATTTCAGTTATATACTATAATGATGTGTTTAGAAAAAAAAAGAAAGAAACAACAGGCCTAAGGTGGTGTCACTTGCCCTCAGGACAGAAAAAATGAGACTTTATTGCAGTTTCAAGTTCTAGTAGGAATGGAATTTCTGCAATTTCCTGGTCAGCACTATTGAGGTAACCTTGTGTAAAACATTCTTTTCTTCTATTTTGCTGATAGCCTCCTTGTTCTGTCCCATTTTATAAAAAGCCTTTTATTTTATATAGCTCCTTGAAGTGCCTTTCTATTTACCAGATGGGGTGCTTCCCAATTCATGAATTGTTGAGTAAAGCCAATTAGGTCCTCAAATTTGCTTGGTTAAATTTTGTTTTTAACAGATTTGGTTGCAGAGGTGGGATCAAAGCAGCCTTCTGGTAGCTTTGGGGACAAGAAAAGCAGTGGTGGTTCCCCATGAACCCCTTGAGTTCTCTGACTTTCTTGACATTTCCAAGGACCATTGGTGAATACCTCTTGGTTTGAGCTCTGCTGTCTTTGTATCAAGCCCCCAGGATAATTGACTTCCCTTTACAGGGCAGGTCAGCTTGAGCTAGTAGACATTTCTGCCTGAAACCAAATTGACTTGACAGATGGTTTTGTCCAGAGCCAAGCCCTTAGTCTTGCAGGCTGAAATTTCCAGGTTCCATAGAAATTGTTGGTGGATACTGGCTAGATTTGGACTGGGTCTGGGATCAGACTAGTTATGCCAAACTGAGTCCAGTGGGAGGCTTCAGGTGAATAAAATTTTGTTTATTTGGAGTTTATTATATCTAAAGAGTTGGGCACACCACCTTCTGGCACACCTGTTTATTTTATATCTGAACACTGTGATCTCAGAAGCTATAGGTATTTATGAAAACAACAAAACCTTTTTAAGCTTGTTTTGCCTCCTGAGAGCTTGGTCTGGTAGCCATCTGGTTGGGGGCTCCAAAATATGGTTGAATAAAAATGCGAGTTACACCCCATTTATGGCTAGAGATGACTGGGCAGAAATGTGGGTTGAACTACATTTGTAGCCTGGGACCTATCAAACAGCTCTAAAGGGAAATTTCAATGGCAGTTATGGGGAACATTCTGACTAGATAAGGTCATTTCAGAAGTGCACCTAGAAGCAAGGACTCACAAATCAAACAAATAGAATGGGACACATATTATGTTAATTAGTATGCACAAGCCTCTAAAAGTTATTGAAATCCCAAAATAGCTTCTTTGAAGGATTCATTGCAGAAAGCTAACAAAAAAATAAAAATAAAAGAGATAAAAGCAAAGCTGAACTCAATTCTTTGGGAAATTGGAAACAACTATTTGTCTTGCAGATCTCTGCTGGTTGAAAGGAGTGAGTAGTGTCTATAGAAGTTCAAAGTTCACCTGACCTTTCTTTGGCCAAACCCCCAACCCTCCCCTATTCCTCTCAAAATGCTTGAAAAATTCAGGACATTGGAAACAGAATTGTCCTGCAATTAATCTGTGTTTTTGTGATGCAGATTTCCTGCCCCCTTCCCCAGTCTTCTCTAGGACCTAAGAGTAATTCTTTGAAATGCAAACTTTAAGAACAGGTTTTTTTCATAAGGAAGAGAGAGAGAGAGAGAGAGAGAGAGAGAAGAGGTATTTGGAAATTGCACTAATGAGAAATTTTATAAATCTTCTGCACAAATATTAGTAACTATTAGGTCTCTGCATCTATCTATATGTTTGTGTGCTTGCCTATATGTGTATGGTGTAGTTGTGTTATATTTTTATATCTCTAGATGGTATTGACAAAATTAATTAGTAAAAGAGCTCTATTTAGGTGGTTTGAAGGCAAGGATTATAAGGATTAGGCATTCTAAACTTCTCAGCAATATGTCAGAAACTAACCCAAATGTTATTCAAATTCTCATGATCTGGGACAATCCTCCGTTATTGAAAGCTAATTTAAGTTTATTGGTTTAATTAAAACAGACATCTTTAAAGTTAAATATGATGCATATAAAGAGCTTTTATTCAACCTGGATTTACTTGTCATAGTCATGTTATCTTTGTAGCAAAATTTGTCAGCAAATTAATAGTATTATAATAAATAATAATAACTTAGAACAAAGGCTGATTTTATCTAATGTCTCATATAGTTCTCATTGGTAATCCAAACGTGTTGAGAGCAAATGATTTAAGTATGTGTAAGTGGAATAAGAGTTTATAGATAAACTTTTTAGCAAGAATTATATTTTATGGTATGTGTACTTAAAAATAACTTCCAAAATATGTTTGGTGACTAAAAACTTCATAGTTTTGCCTAATTATTTCCAAATAAAATAAAAGAGTGTAACATTATGTACTGATCATGAGTTTATCTACTTTTGAATTCCTATTGCAGAGATACTAAAGATAAATGTAAGTCTCTAATTAAATGTATCTTGTGTTACATTGAAAGATTGCACTGTGAGAAATGTGTTTCTAGAAAGTATGAAATGTATTAATAAATTTACCAATATAAAAAATCACCAGTATGATATACAGTTCACAATTGCTTACTTCTTAGTTTTCACTAGAAATTAAAGTTTCTAAAAGTTAAGAATTCTAATTAATATATGTAATTAAAGCTACTAGAAATAATAAGGGAAACAACTATATATGCAAGGAAAGTAATAAATTTTTGGCTAAGAAAGGTATGAGGTATGAAGATAGATACTTGTTAAGGGAAATGAAGGTGATTTTATCTAAACTAAAACTTTTGGTTACTTCAGAATGAGAAAGAAGGAAATGAAAGACAAACTATGGACATAGAAATTTGGGAAGGAGAGAAAAAGAAAGATAGAGAAAGAACCTTGTGTAATCAAGCCGGTTAAAATTAAATTGTTATTGTGGGGAGTTTAAGAGTGAGCTTTAATATCAATAGTGTACTTATGTAAAACTATAAATTTATTTTCTTTCCTCCCCTAAAAGGACAAATTATTATTGGATTATTGGTCTACTCTTGATAATAAGAAATTATGAACTGTTTATCTTTACCTTTTAAAGTATTCTGCCTAGAAAACAAGGATTCTGTAATTTTCCAAGATAATTCCCTGTATAACTTAAACTTAGTACTCCCAAAATTAAAAAATGTTAACTTTTGCTCACAATTATGTAACATTCTGAAATGGCTGTCTCAAAATTGAGACTCATATCAAAAGGACTGAACCCAAGTATCAGGAAAATACCCTCACTGACTTTCATGCAAAGGCAGCAGCAACAGAATCTGTAAAGGTTATGGCACATGTGGATGAAGTCCATTCTGTTTTTGTGAAAAATTACCCTCATACCAGATTTTTGTCTTCTGATGTTCTTGTAACATGGCAAGAATCAGCTCCTAAATCAACGAGATTAAAGGAACAGCCAGGACTATGGGAAAACCAAGAAGTCAGCTTCGTTCTTTTTGGCTCCTTGGCAAACCCCATTTTTCAGTTTTTGCATTTCTTCACCAATCATAGTGTATTTAAGAAAAACTATTTTTGTCCCTAAAATATCAGACCTCCTTTCTCTGGATCTTTTACCACCTAGACTTCATTCAAAGGCCACTTACTATGAGGTTTTGATATGCTTTTGTTATTTTACGCATATTTTCCAGACGCATTGAAGATTTCCCCTGCCTCACGGGTGATACCCTTATGGTGGTAAAGAAACTGTTAGAAATATGTTTCCCTCTTGGGATATATCTTACACAATCTCCAGTGATCAAGACACCCATTTCATTGGGCAAATCATATAAGACTTAACAAGAACCTTACAAACTTCTAGGAATTATCACTGTCCCTTTCACCTCAGTAATCAGGCAAGGTTGAGAGAATCATTGGAAAAAAATGTATTCAAGCAGAACAAAAAATAATAACATGGAACTAAATGAACATGGGACTAAAACAATTTATAATTTTGATTTTTTTCTGTTTAAAATTTTAATTTTTTAAATGTTTTTCCAGATTTAAAGAAATCTTTTCTCTTAATCTATCAACAATTTGGTAAGATGTACTTCTGTGAACAAAGATGAGACCTTTACTTTTTCTCTCTACCTCATGATACCTTCAGAATTCAGAAACTCTCAGTGAGTATTCTTTTTTAAAAAAATATTTTGAAGTATAGTTGACTAATGATATTATTTTAGTTTCAGGTATACAACATAGGGATTTGGTATTTTGATAGATTATACACCATATGAAATTATTATAAATGTTGACGTGGTTCCCTATACTGTACATTGTATCTCTGTGACTGTGACTTTTTTATTCTGTAACTGGTAGTTTGTACCTCTTTTGCTTATTTCACCCCTCCCTCTACCTGTCTCCTTTCTGGTAACCCCTAGTTTGTTTTCTGTATCTGTGAGTCTATTTTTGATTTATTATATTTGTTTATTTGTTGTTGTTGTTTTTTTTTTTTAGATTCTACATGTAAGTGAAAACATTTGGTATTTGTTTTTTTTCTGTCTGACATATTTTACTAAGTATAATAACTTCCAGGTCCATCCTTGTTATCAAAAATGGAAATATTTCATTCTTTTTATGGTTGAGTAATATTCCATTATATATATCACATCTTCTTTGTCCATTCATCTATCAATGGGTACTTAAGTTGTTTCCATTTAAGGGTATTTACAAACCATATGCCTGGTAAGGGATTAATATCCAAAATATAAAAAAAGCTCATATAATTCAATATAAAAAATTAAATGAGAAGAGGACATAAATAGACATTTTTCCAAAGAAGATATACAGATAGACAAGACGCACATGAAAAGATGTGTAACATCACTAATCATCAGGAAAATGCAAATCAAAACCACAATGAGATAACAACTTACACCTGTCAGAATGACTATCATAAGAAGACAATAAATAACAAGTGTTGGCAAAAATGTGGAGAAAAGGGATTCCTAGAACATTGTTAGTGGGAATGTAAATTGGTACAGCCACTATGGAAAACAGTATAGTGGTTCCTCAAAAAATTAAAAAAGAATGATCATACAACCTAGCAACTCCACTCCTGGGGTTTATCCATAGAAAATAAAAATAACAATTAGAAAAGATAGGCACACTTCAATGTTTATATAGCAGCTTTATGTACAGTAGCCAAGATATGGAAGCAATCTAAGTGCCCTGAGTATTCTTATTTTCATGACAATATATTTATTTGCATAAATTCAAGAAGAATCTGTTCTCCTTGTAACAGGACACCATTGGAAACATTGGCTATACTTCCAAGGCTTTGGCTGAAATTGCATTGCAGGTAAAATTTGATGGCCATGGTCTTGGCTTGGTTTCAGACTTTTGAGAGTTCAGGCTAAAACTCCTTATATAAAGTATTAACAAAGCGTTCTTAAAAAGAAATTATATAGTTAATCCCTATTCTTGTTGCACTTATATAAAAAATAAGGCCAACTTTTATACAAAAAAATTTTATTGTAATTATCTTTTGTAAAATAATGAGGGCAATTGTAGAGAGAAAAATCATGTTTGTACCTTTGTAGATATTATGGTCTAGTCCTGTTAATTGTCTTTGTGGTTTGTTATATACCTGTAAACTAGACTAGATTCTGAATTCTTCTACTTTTCTTAAGTATCCTTCTATGACTCACAAAACTAACATTTCTAATTTTCTCCCATCCTTCTGACTTGGAATCACTAACAACAACAAAAAAATACCTTTAAATCTCCTTAGAAGGGAATGTACCACATCCTACTCTCTACCCAGAAGGCAGTCAAACTTCAGGGACTTGAACCTTATATATACATATCACAACTGAAGAAGAAGACCCCACCCAGCACCTGGCCCGTACAAAAGCTAGAGACCTCCAAATCAAATTGACAAAGAAGAGAAATAGCTAACATTAAGGTAGACTGCTTCCATCCAAGACAATGGACATACTTTAACCAAACATGAAACCCTATCTCTTTCTTATCCTTTCCTTTATTCAAACATTGACCTGGAAATATAATGCTTTCATCTGTATACCCCAGGTTATTACTGGAAATGGGAGGCAAACTTTCAGACTGCTGGATTTATCATCAAAATTTTCATCTATCCTTAAGTATCTAGATCAGATTTGCCCCATTCATAAAGAGATCTCACAATCAGCACCGATCTTTGCAAGGCATTTAGAAAGAACTTATTTCAGGCTAGGAGGTTCTCTTTCTGCATGCACTAAAAACCTGGCTCACCTTTGTCTTAAACAGGTAAATGTAGCAATCTCTGTGAATAAATCCATCCCCTGGTTAGGAATAGATACAAATCAGAATGTGATCAGAAACCTGTCCTTAACTCTTAAAGACATTGCAGATTCTGTTCTTGAGACATTAGCTTCACAGCAGAGATCCATAGACTCTTTGACCAAGAATGCTCTTGAAAATAGGATAGATTTTGATTACCTTTTAGCTGAGCAAAATGTATCTGGGCTGTTGCCAACACCACCTGCTGTACATGAATTGACACTTCTGGAGAAGTTAAAATGCAGTTACATAAGATCACTGAGCAATCTACTTGGCTTAAAAGGGTAATCCTTCAATGGGGTCCTTTTTTGATTTTTTTGAGGCTTTGGGCACATGGAGTACATTCCAAACTTTGGGAATTATCCTGTTAATAATCGCAGTTCATTGTATTCTCTCAAAAGCTTTAAATGAAGATTTGCAGCAGCTAGGTACCAAACAAACAATCCTTCTAAGTCTACAACACCAGAAAAGAAACAGAGAGGGAATTCCCTGGCGGTCCAGTGGTTAGGACTCCATGTTACTGCTTCCGTGTCACTACTTCAGGGTTCAATACCTGGTCAGGGAAATAAGATGCCGCAAGCCATACTGTGCAAGAAGAAACAAACAAACAAACAAAAAACAACTCTAATAAAAAAGAAAAAAAGAAAGAAGGAAAAGAAGCAGAGAATGACGTATTTAAGGATTATGAACGTGGACCTGTGACCTGTGAATGTCACAGGGATTAACCAAAGATGTATGACTTATGGATACCACACCAAACAATATCCAATCTGCAAAAACTATAGATCAGTAGCTGATAGTGGTGCAAAAAACTTAAAATTTGATCAGAGAGACTGAGGGTTTGATCAAAAGGGGGAATTGTTTAAAAACATAAGAAGAAGAGAAAAGAGCCAACCTGTTCAAGGTGAAGTGACTTGTCCCAAGAATGGTAAATCAAGACTTAATTACAGGAGGACCTTCAAGATGGCAGAGGAGTAAGAAGTGGAGATCACTTTTCTCCACATGAATACATTAAAAATACATCTACATGTGGAGCAACTCCTACAGAATACCTACTGAACACTGGCAGAAGACCTCAGACTTCCCAAAAGGCAAGAAAATCACCATGTACCTGGCTGTGTGGCTGACAGGGTCTTGGTGCTCCAGGCGGGTGTCAGGCCTTAGCCTCTGAGGTGGGAGAGCCAAGTTCAGGACATTGGATCACCAGAGACCTCCCGTCCCCATGTAATATCAATTGGTGAGAGCTCTCCCAGAGATCTCCATCTCAAGGCAAAGACACAGCTCCACTCAATGGCCAGTAAGCTTCAGTGTTGGACACCCCATGCCAGACAACTAGCAGGACAGGAAAACAACCCCACCCATAAGCAGAGAGGCTGCCAAAAATCATAGTAAGTTCACAGACACCCCCAAACACACCACTGGATGTGGTACTGCCCACCAGAAAAACAAGATCCTGCCTCATCCACCAGAACACAGGCACCAGTCTCCTCCACCAGGAAGCCTACACAACCCATTGAACCAACCTTACCCACTGGTGACAGAAAACAAAAACGAAAGGAACTACGAACATGCAGCCTGTGAAAAGGAGACCCCAAACACAGGAAGTTAAGCAAAATGAGAAGACAGAGAAATACGCAGCACATGAAGGAGCAAAGTCAAAACACATCAGACCAAACTAATAAAGAGGAAATAGGCAGTCTACCTGAAAAAGAGTTCAGAGTAATGATAGTAAAGATGATCCAAAATCTTGGAAAGAGAATGGAGAAAATACAAGAAACGCTTAACTAGAACCTAGAAGAACTAAAGAGCAAACAAACAATGATGAAAAACACAATAAATGAAATTAAAACTTCTCTAGAAGGAATTAATAGCAGAATAACTGAGGCAGAAGAATGGATAAGTGACCTGGAAGATACAATAGTGGAAATAATTACTGCAGAGCAGAATAAAGAAAAAAAGAATGAAAAGAATTGAGGACAGTCTCAGAGACCTCTGGGAAAATATTAAACACACCAACATTCGAATTATAGGAGTCCCAGAAGAAGAAGACAAAAAGAAAGGGACTGAGAAAATATTTGAAGAGATTATAGTTGAAAACTTCCCTCATATGGGAAAGGAAATAGTCAATCAAGTCCAGGAAGCACAGAGAGTCCCATACAGGATAAATCCAAGGAGAAACACGCCAAGACACATATTAATCAAACTATCAAAAATTAAATACAAAGAAAAAATATTAAAAGCAGCAAGGGAAAAGCAACAAATAACATATAGGGGAATCCCAATAAGGTTAAAAGCTAGAAACTCTGCAAGCCAGAAGGGAGTGGCAGGACATATTTAAGTGATGAAAGAGAAAAACCTACAACCAAAATTACTCTACTCAGCAAGGATCACATTCAGATTCGACAGAGAAATTAAACCTTTACAGACAAGCAAAATTAAGAGAATTCAGCACCACTAAACCAGCTTTACAACAAATGCTAAAGGAACTTCTCTAGGCAGGAAACACAAGAGAAGGGAAAGACCTACAATAGCAAACCCAAAACAATTAAGAAAATGGTAATAGGCACTTACATATGGATAATTACCTTAAATGTAAATGGATTAAATGCTCCAACCCAAACACATAGACTGGCTGAAAGAATTAAAAAAAATGACCCATATATATGCTGTCTACAAGAGACCCACTGTAGACCTAAGGACACAAACAGACTGAAAATGAAGGGATGGAAAAATATATTCCATGGAAATGGAAATCAAAAGAAACCTGGAGTAGCAATTCACATATCAGACAAAATACACTTTAAAATAAAGACTATTACAAGAGACAGAAAGAACACAACATAATGATAACAGGATCAATCCAAGAAGAAGATATAACAATTGTAAATATTTATGCACCCAAAACAGGGGCACCACAATATATAAGGCAAATGCCAACCACCATAAAAGGGGAAATCAACAGTAACACAATAATAGTAGGGGACTTTAACACCCCACTTTCACAAATGGACAGATCATCCAAAATGAAAATAAATAAGGAAACATAAGCTTTAAATGGCACATTAAACAAGATGAACTTAATTGATATTCACAGGACATTCCATCCAAAAACAAGAGAACACACTTTTTTCTCAAGTGCTCAAGAAACATTCTCCAGGATAGATCATATCTTGGGTCACAAACCAAGCCTTGGTAAATTTAAGAAAATTGAAATCATATCAAGTATCTTTTCTGACCATAATGCTATGAGACTAGATAACAATTACAGGAAAAAATCTGTAAAAAATACAAACACATGGAGACTGAACAATACACTACTAAGTAACCAAGAGATCACTGAAAATAATCAAAGGCGAAATCAAAAAATACTTAGAAACAAATGACAATGAAAACATGATGATACAAAACTTATGGGATGAAGCAAAAGCAGTTTTAAGTGGGAAGTTTATAGTAATACAATCTTACCTCAAGAAACAAGAAACTTCTCAAATAAACAACCTAAACTTACATTTAAAACAATTAGAGAAAGGAGAACAAAAAAAACCCCTAAAGTTAGCAGAAGGAAAGAAATCAGAAAGATCAGATCAGAAAACAATGAAAAAGAAATGAAGGAAACAATAACAAATATCAATAAAACTAAAATCTGGTTATTTGAGAAGATAAACAAAATAGATAAACCACTAACCAGACTCATCAAGAAAAAAAGGGAGAAGACTCAAATCAGTAGAATTAGAAATGAGAAAGAAGTAACAAATGACACTGCAGAAATACAAAGGATCATGAGAGATTACTACAAGCAACTATATGCCAATAAAATGGACAACCTGGAAGAAATGGACAAATTCTTAGAAAAGTACAACCTTCCAAGACTGAACTAGGAAGAAAAAGAAAATATAAACAGACCAATTACAACCACTGAAATTGAGACTGTGATTTAAAATCTTCCAAAAACAAAAGCCCAGGACCAGAGGCCTTCACAGGAGAATTCTATCAAACATTTAGAGAAGAGTTAACACCTACCCTTCTCAAACTCTTCCAAACTATAACAGAGGAAGGAACACTCCCAAACGCATTCTACGAGGCCACCATCACCCTGATACCAAAACCAGACAAAGATGTCACAAAGAAATAAAACGACAGGCTATTATCACTGATGAACATAGATGCAAATATCCTCAACAGAGTACTAGCAAACAGAATCCAACAGCACTTTAAAAGGATCATACACCATGATCAAGTGGGGTTTATCCCAGGAATGCAAGCATTCTTCAATACACACAGGTCAATCAATGTGATGCACCATATTAACAAATTGAAGGACAAAAACCATATGATCATCTCAATAGATGCAGAAAAAGATTTTGACAAAATTCAACACCATTTATGGTAAAAACCCTCCAGAAAGTAGGCATAGAGGGAACTTTCCTCAACATAATAAAGGCCATATATGACAAACCCACAGCCAACATTGTTCTCAATGGTGAAAAACTGAAAACATTTCTTCTAAGATCAGGAACAAGACAAGTTTTTCCACTCTCACCACTAATATTAAACATAACTTTGGAAGTTTTAGACACAGCAATCAGAGAAGAAAAAGAAATAAAAGGAATTCAAATTGGAAAAGAAGAAGTAAAACTGTCACTGTTTGCAGATGACATGATACCATACATAGAGAATCCTAAAGATGCTACCAGAAAACTACTAGAACTAATCAATGAATTTGGTAAAGTAGCAGGATACGAAATTAATGCATAGAAATCTCTTGCATTCCTATACACTAATGATGAAATATCTGAAAGAGAAATTAAGGAAACACTCCCATTTACCATTGCAATGAAAAGAATAAAATACCTAGGAATAAACCTGCCTAAGGAGACAAAAGACCTGTATGCAAAAAACTATAAGACAATGGTGAAAGGAATTAAAGTGTTTTAAAAAAGATGGAGAAATATACCATGTTCTTGGTTTGGAAGAATCAACATTGTGAAAATGACTCTACTACCCAAAGCATTCTACAGATTCAATGCAATCCCTATCAAACTACCAATGACATTTTTCACAGAACTAGAACAAAAAATTTCAAAATTTGTATGGAAACCCAAAAGACCCCGAATAACCAAAGCAATTTTGAGAAAGAAAAACGTAGCTAGGTGAATCAGGCTCCCAGACTTCAGACTATACTACAAAGCTGCAGTAATCAAGACAGTATAGTACTGGCACAAAAACAGAAATGTAGATTAATGTAACAAGATAGAAAGCCCAGAGATAAACCCATGCACATATGGTCACCTTATTTTTGATAAAGGAGGCAAGAATATACAATGGAGAAAAGAGAACCTCTTCAATAATTGGTGCTGGGGAAACTGGACAGCTACATGTAAAAGAACGAAATTAGAACACTCCCTAACACCATACACAAAAATGAACTCAAAACTGATTAAAGATCTAAATGTAAGGCCAGACACTATAAAACTCTTAGAGGAAAACATAAGCAGAACACTCTATGACATAAATCCCAGCAAGATCCTTTTTGACCCACCTCCTAGAGAAATGGAAATAAAAACAAAAGCAAACAAATGGGACCTAATGAAACTTAAAAACTTTTCCACAGCAAAGTAAAACATAAACAAGACGAGATCACAACCCTCAGAATGGTGGAAAATATTTGCAAATGAAGCAACTGACAAAGGATTAATCTACAAAATTTACAAGCAGCTCATGCAGCTCAATATCAATAAAACAAACAACCCAATCCAAAAATGGGTGGAAGACCTAAATAGACATTTCTCCAAAGAAGATATACAGATTGCCAACAAACACATGAAAGGATGCTCAACACCACTAATCATTAGAGAAATGCAAATCAAAACCACAATGAGGTATCACTTCACACCAGTCAGAATGGCCATCATCAAAAATTCTACAAACAATAAATGCTGGAGAGGGTGTGGAGAAAAAAGAACCCTCTTGCACTGTTGGTGGGAATGTAAATTGATACAGCCATTATAGAGAACAGTATGGAGGTTCTTATAAAACTAAAAATAGAACCACCATACCACTCCGCAATCCCACTACTGGGCATACATCCTGAGAAAACCATAATTCAAAAAGAGTCATGTACTACAGTGTTCATTGCAGCTCTATTTACAATAGCCATGACATGCAAGCAACCTAAATGTCCATCGACAGATGAATGGATAAAAAGATGTGGCACATATATACAGTGGAATATTACTCAGCCATAAAAAAAATGAAATTGAGTTATTTGTAGTGATGTGGATGGACCTAGCATCTGTTATACAGAGTGAAATAAGTCAGAAAGAGAAAAACAAATACCGTATGCTAACACATATACATGGAATCTAAATTAAAAAAAAATTGGTTATGAGGAACATTGGGGCAGGACAGGAGTAAAGATGCAGACGTAGAGAATGGACTTGAGGACACAGGGAGGGGAAAGTGTAAGCTGGTATGGTGTGAGAGAGTGGCATGGACTAATATATACACTACCAAATTTAAGATAGATAGCTAGTGGGAAGCAGCTGCATAACACAGGGAGATCAGTTCAGTGCTTTGTGACCACCTAGAGGGGTGGGATATGGAGGATGGGTGGGAGATGCAAGAGGGAGGAGGTATGGGGATATATGTATATGTATAGCTGAGTCACTTTGTTATATAGCAGAAAGTAATACACCATTGTAAAGCAATTATACTCCAATAAAGACATTAAAAAATTGTTTTTAATAAATTAAAAATAAAAAAAAAATATGTGTTAAAGTTAAAATTGTAGCTAAAGGTAATACATGCATGAAAAATATTTCATTTTTGGCATACACCAGACTCTTGAATGGACAGGAAAAGGAAAATATAAAGAAATCTTACCCTAAATGGTTAAAATTATTTTAAATTAAATTTAATATAAACATTTAAAAATTAGAAGATAAGCCTTAAACCACAAAATATATCATAAGGAAAAAAGAGGAGAAATAAAAAAAGAAAGAAAAGACACTTATGTATGGTCCAACTACTTAAATACAATTATTATTAACATACTGATGTCTCAATTATTTTATTTATAAAAGTGTTTTTTAAAGATGAAAAAATATTTACATCTACTTAAGTATCTTTTAAATGTTTAGTTTTCAGAAGCAACCCCATGGTACTTCTTTTTTTCATAAACTTCGGTAGTAACAGCTTTTAATTTCCAGATAATTTTATGTTCTCTACGTACATTTAAAACAATAATGGTAATTTTACCTTTATCATAGTTTCTTGGTCCTTACATAAAGAAAACACAAATATTAATTTGGTTATGTTTGCCATGTTTATGTACTATAGTTGAGAATATTTTTAGATATGCTAATAATTTATTCTTTCAAGAAGAATTGAATTATCAGACTCAGTGGGTCACCAGAACTTAACTGAACTCCTTTCCACTCCCATTTAACCTATGCTATACTTAGGCTTCTCACTCTAAGTGTGTGTGTGTGTGTGTCTTGTGTGTGTGTGTGTGCATCTGTGAGTATGTGTAATGTATGTTTACCCTGTTGTACTAGTTTGTAGTGGGAGAAACCCAGCCATTATTTCCAGAATTTTCACCACCTTATCAGGAGAGCCAACTCCTTAATTTGGATCTGGATTTACTCTCTAAAATAGTTTTTCTCCCAGATCTCAAAGTATCTGGGGATTTTCTGAGCACTGATATTAAAAACAGAAAATGTCGCAAGTAATGTACACATGTGCCATCTACTTTTCTATGATTGGCAAATTCAGAGATTCTAATTACTATTCATAAATGAAGAAAGTATATTGTTTAAATAACATTGTTCTAATGATGAAAATTAGAATTTGAAGTGGTTGGCGTTTGTTATATGATCTGTACCTTTCAAGTTCTTTTACATTTTTATTGGTCATCTTATTTTGATATGAATATTTATAGCACTTTTCTGTTTCAACTATTTTTTTAGGAAGTGTTAATTCCCTCTTTGGATACATTTACTCAGTTTTTAATTTTAGGCTTGTTAGCTAGACTATCATCTTCCTTCCTCTCAAGATTCTTACTGAAAGTCAAAAATGGAATATAGAATAGAGGCTGGATACTAAAATTAGATCATCTTTGCCCTGAGAGAACAAGAAGCAGGGCAGAAAGATATAATTCTAGAAATGAATATTTAACCCAGTGATTCCTTTCAGTCACACTGGTGGCGGAGGTCATCATCAAGAGGACTTGACTGTCAGCTGATCTGAGAACTAGACCTGAGCAATTGGAAGCTCCTCATCTCTCCTTTGTGCTTAGAAAGTGACACTCCCTCCACTGTGCCCACAGTGAGAGGCATTTTCAAGGATGCAGACTTGAGGGAGCAATGTGTTGTTGAGATCTTCTGGATGGTATACTTGAATGAACCGAGTTAAGTCCTCTACATGAACTTTTAAGATTCGGAAAGTGGGTGTGGAAATCTACTAATCTTGCTGCTGTGCAAAACAAGCCTCATAAGTAAATTCCCTTCCTTATTAAAATTGTCATCTACCAGTCTAGAGTGTTCTGCCTCTTTCTTCAGTCCTCCATTCTCCCTGTGTATGGGGGCTGGTTTCAGTTTACACCCAAGAATCTCCCAAAATTTCAAACCGACAATTGGTGAGCCAGCCAAGAGACCAAAGAAATGGGCTTTGGAAAAGCGGCATCCCTTAAGAAAATCTCACATTAGCCACTGACCTGTATGTGGGGAGGTGTGACCCATTTTAGGTGTTTATGGACCGCCCCATGGGTACAGAGACACCCCCAAAACACGGACTGCTTTCATTTATCTGTTTGCAGAACTGCTCATAGTGTACCATTGCAAAGAAGGGAAACAAATGGCTGCTGTAGTGGGCTGGCCTCTACTGTGGGCAGTTCAGCTGGCCACTGATGCCCAAGTAGAGGCTGAAGCTTGACTTAGAAAGCTGGAAGAAGTGCTGAGGTTAAGGAAGGATTTGTCCACTACTCTGCTAGCTTCAAGCTTGGCTGAGAAGGTATGAGAGTAGGATAGTAACTTATTAGTGTGCCATTTTGCAAAGCTAGGAAGGATTAAGGTCTGAGTGCTTATGGCAAAGCCTGATTAGGATTCCATAAGGTAGAATCCTTGGGAAACTGAGGAGAGAGAATGGGAGGCTGTTGCAGTAATTGACAATGAAACAGATGGAGTGGCCTGTGTTGTCTGGTCCCTAACATAAATAAAATCCTAAGTAGTAATTACCTTAGACTTCCAATAATAGAGAAATATACCCCAAAACTCCTAGGAGAAACCTTGCATTTTTTCTCTTCCCTTAAAGTTGTAAATCTTATCATGCCCTTGAAATGTAAATACTGCCCATTGAGACTGAAAGGGAAAAAAAAAAGAGGAGGAGGGAGAGGCTTTTTAAAATATAGACTTCCATGAAGCTCCCTTACACAAAATCTAGTCCACAGCCTCCATAACATTACTCATCAAGGGCTAAAGTTTGGGAGTGAAAGCTATAGGGTCTCTGTTTGTGTTTGCATGTTTATGTATGTCATTAGATGTATGTTATCTGTATGTAATGTTTTTCTACCTCCAGAAGGTATTGCCAAAATTAATTTGGAAAGAGCTCTATTTAATTGGCTTAAAGACAAGTAAGCCTTTAATATCAATAGTGTACTTACATAAAACGAAAAATATTTAGTTATTTAGTTATTTTTATTTACAATAATTGTTTTTCTCTAACGCTGTTGCAAAAGTGTTCCTGCAAAAGTGCTTTTTCTTCAAGAAGATTCATGGAAAAGACTCTGACAAGTACACATTTCCGATAACTAGTATCAATTTGCCTTCACATTTTCAGGACAATAATGTAGCTTTTAAAGTCTTCCCCAAGGCTACCTACACAACCCCACAAAATGTTATGGGATAGTAGACTGAGACCTGTGCCTGTTCTCTTTTCCTCGTCAGTAAAATGGATCCGTTAAATTGGTGATATAATGTTAACACGTGAAGATTTGCCTCTGCTGCAGGACATTCTGAAGTCTTTGCTGGAATATCTGCAAGGAAGAGGATAGGCAGTGGAAATTCACAGGAAATTCAATACCTGAATTATCCCAGAAGCTGTGGTTGATAAGGTATAAGGCTATCCAACCCTTAAGAATGTGAACAAGATGCAAACTAGGGATTTGGGGGGTTTGGAGTACTTTTATTTTCCATCTGGCATAGTGCTTCCATCCCTTATTCTACTTGGTAAACAAAGTACATGTGTGGGACTGGGGATTAAGCAACCAGCCACCTTTGAGAAGGCAAAGATACCAGCGAGTCAGATCAAAGCTCTGGGCATCTCCCAAGCAAGAATACCATTTGAGTTAGATGTGTCTGTGAGTACAGAGGGTATGAGTTCGGGACTGTGGCAGAGACATCTGAATGAGAGAATTTGTAGGATTTCGGTCTCAGGTCTAGAAGGCAGTAGAAATCCAATATATCCCCAGAGAGCAATAGCTCTTAATGGTGTACACAGCAGTCCTCCAGGTAGAGCCTCTCATAAAGAACAGCATGTCGTGGTAAAACCTTTCCTTCCTATCAAGGGGTGAGTTGAGAATATGTTCCATCAACCCATCTCTGCCATGGCTCAAATCCCCGCTTTGACTAAGTGACAGCCTATTTGCATCAGAGGAGCATCCTGTCTGCCAGGCCACTGTCTATAGAGATGCAGGTGCTACTAGGATATAAGTATGTAGATCCTCCAAATGGCTCAGCTCCTATTCCTGTGGTAGCCCCCATGGCCTTTATGGAGGGAGTGGGAGAAACTCCTACTGATGCCTCGTATACAGATGCCTAGAAACAGAGACAAAGTGTAGCCTTCAGTGGACTGAACTCAGAGCAGTTTGGCTGGTAATCACTCATGAGCCCTGGCCATTAACCCTTTGGACTGACAATTGCGCTGTTCCAAAACTTATGGCCTGGACAATGGGAAACTAAGGGAGGGATGATCATGAATAAACCCTTGTGGGGTCAGGATATGTGTGGAAAGACATTTGGGTCCACCTGCAAGAACCTGAGGCAGACCTACGTGTTTTCCACATCCTGGCTTATAAAGCACTTATGCCCCTGGGTACCCAAGGATACGAGTGAATACCCTGAGTGATCCAACTCCCAGCCTAGGGGATTTAATAAATCAGTGGTCCAAATCATGGGGCTTTTGGTGAAAAAATGTGTTACTTATTTGGGAATCATTGTCTTAATCTGTGCTTTCTCTTGCATGTGCCTATATTGTTTCTGTGGCATCTCCCTCTAATGCAGGTAGACAGTGTCCAAATGAGTCACCTCCATGCTAGTGAAACCCCTTACTGACCACTCAGGGCACATTGCAGAAGAGAGGGGCCTGTAAGATTCTAAGAGGCAGTCAGTAGGGCTGGAGTGTTGGAGGAAGTCATGGAGAGGACGTGACTGCTGATTGATCTGTGAGCTGGAACCAGGCAACTGGATACATTTTACCCTCTGCCCTATCCTTAGAATGTACATTCCACCCACTGTTCCCAAGCTGGAGCTGTTTTGATGAAGCAGTCTTGAGAGGGTAGTGTGTTGTTTAGTCATGTATACAGCTGGACTGTATACTTGATGATAAGTTTAAGGGCTCTACATAAACTTTAAGATTCTGGCAAGCAGGTGTGGAGATCTACTTGTCTTGCAGCCTTTCCAAGACAGACCTCCTTATGTAAGTTCCCTTGCTTATTAAACTTGCTGCCTACCAATCTGGAGTGGTTTGCCTCTTTTTTGGTCTCTCCTGCTTTCCCCTACAGGTGCTGATTTCAGATTACACCTGGGAAGCTCCTGAAGTTGCTGACCAATACACCCGATATCCAAAAAAGTCAAGACACACTGAAAATCTTATGACAAGTCCTCTTTATTTATTTTAGTTTATACTTAAACAAAGGATAAGTAAAAGAACAAGTATTCCACATTCTCTACTTGTTCATATCATATAGATCTATTAATATCCACTTTCCCTCCAAATAAGCAAAAATTCTATGAATCTTCTAATTTTCCTGGAGTAGAAAATTATACTCAGTCAGATCATTTACTTCTACCC
Organism: Balaenoptera acutorostrata; assembly: GCF_949987535.1. Lineage (NCBI taxonomy): Eukaryota > Metazoa > Chordata > Mammalia > Artiodactyla > Balaenopteridae > Balaenoptera > Balaenoptera acutorostrata. The sequence goes on from NC_080072.1 coordinate 76,964,152, forward strand.
CAGTCATATGGCTTGTGTCAATCACATTTAAGATAAGACAAGAAAACATTTTGTGTGAGGCAAAATTTACTCATTTACATTCCTCTTCTCTCTTTTCTCTTACATTGATCAATATTCACTGAAATTATAAAGCACAGAACTGAGCACTGAATATATAGTTTGTATTGAAGTGTCAAAATATGTGTACACATGTACACATACTAGAATTGTTATTTATCCTTTATTACTTTTGAAATCTGTTCCAAATTACAACTATGTTACCTCTGGGAAAGAGCTAACATCTTCTGTAGGGAGAGAAACAAGACTACTCTTATTAATTATAATAACTTACAGATGATCCCATAAAATGTTTTGTAAAATATTAGCTCTGTATTTCAGCAATCACTTGCATATATTGATATATTGCTAAGCAGTATATGCAATCTGAGTAAATGTATGCTTCTGAAAACTAGCAGTTTTCTGTATGTTGGGAATCTGATCTGCAGCTTAAGTCTATCAAACTATACTTGGAAGGGGGAGTTTGCTCAGTTTAATCCTAAGACATCTACTTAATAGTATGTCACCTATACCAGATTAATAATTAATGACTGAGCAATTTAATTGCAACTTTCTATATAACCACAGAAAACACCTGCTGAAATGAGGTGTGACTTAGTAAAATGAGAACTAAGAAGGCTACAGATTGACAGTGAGAGAAAAAAATAATATTTGATAGAAAATGAAGCAAAGTGTCAGACTCCATTTGGCTGTCTATTAAAATTATGTTTAAGTAGGTTGACTAGCTCTGAGTTATATAAGCCTGAGTGGGAGGTAATGAGTCAGAATAAATCATTTTCACTATCTTTATTAGGATCTGGCAGGTGTTCTGAATCTGTCCTTTAATTTCCTTTCTTGAATATATTTATGCCAAGATAATATTGCATTACAATGTTTTTCACAACCGATTAGGAAAACTGTCTTCAAAAGATTTGTCTTAAGAAATATAAAATAATGAGGTGGTATTTTACAGGAGGAAAATCCAAGCAAATGAAAAGTTATGACTAATGCTTTCAACAAACACTGTTTTTTTAAAACTACTTTTGGACTTCAGTTGTTGTTTAAATTGAAATTCCATAAATATCAAGTCAGATACTAACAAAAGTATATTCAGAGTTCTGATAACACTGTCAGAAAAGGATTGTTCCCTTTTCTCTATAGTTTCACAGAGAATTTTAAAAGTTAATACTTCCTGATGCTTTTTAGATTATGTTACAGGAAAAAAAAACTTTCTGAGCCCTGGTACTATCTATGGGAGAATGCTAACTGCCATCCTGATTGCAACATAGAGTGTCCCTGACAATGTTTATACTGTTCCATCTGTACACTTTTCATGATACAAACGTTACTGCCCTCCAGCCCGTGAGAGGCAGCTGGTCTGTGAGACTTTTGGCAAAAACACTTAGCTAGCCATACTATACCAAGAATACAAATGTTTGTACTACCACAAGGACTGAAGCAAGAGTTACATTCTGGAAACACTTGTCAGAAAAGCAAATATAGATATTAAAATAAAAAAAAAAAAAACAAGGGTTATACTATCCTCTTTAGAATATAGGAATGGTAGAAAACTCCATGAATATAGAGAACACAGAGGAAAACATGAGAAACCAGGTGTCAGTCCTCACTTGCCATTTTCAGTCTCTGACCTTGAGCTAGCCACTTAATTGTTTTGCAAAATACATTTTTTAAGCATCCACCTTATGAATTTTCAGTCAATTTGCGAGAAAATGCTTTTGTAAATTGTAAGTTTGAGACAAACCTACTTGTTGCTGACTATGGTTATAATTAAACAACTTAAGGCTTGGCCTGTTGACCCCACTTTCCCAACTTGAGATGCTCTAAAATATAGTGTAGTCTAAATTATGAAGGATTTTGTAACAGAGGATGAATGCTGAAATGTATTCATTTCAGCTCAAAAACCTTTAATTGTCTAATGAAGTGGATCATAAATTCCTTTACTTATTGAGACCATTTATTATCTATTATAGAAATGTGCTTAGTATATAGATTCCACTATTTGCCATTTGCTTGCTACTTTCAAGGCATATTAAGTTTTTGTTTTCTGAATATGAATTACAGCCTTCATGTGTTTTCTTCACAACTTCCAACTTCAGCTAAAATTCCCTTCACAAGTATCTCTTCTAGCTACAATCGTATATATCGTTCTCTCAAATTTTTCACAAAACTTTCCATAGTACTCTAATTATAACAAATCTTTTTCCCACTGAAATATTTTATATATTTATTAGTGCACTTCAGAGTAGATAAAATTAGTTGTATACAGGCTAAAACCCATATGTTACATATCTAGTATATGAAAGTTACATGCCAGGTACTTGTGAAAAAATAAATGAATAAATATCTGATGATTGTTTAGAAAGTCAGATATTTAAATGGGTAAATAAAATGTTGTGGTTCATAGATTATTAAACAGTTCATATCAATAGAGAGATGGATACTCACAATCTATTTTTGGAATAACTCAATGTTTTCCAAAGTGTGACCTTAGGAATACTTCATCAGAATCACAAGCAACATTTGATGAAATTGGGCTCTGGGTCCAAATCTCATACCTCTTAGGTCACAATTTCAGAAAAGAGGGGCCAGGGCCTCTTTGTTTCCCAGCAACTTTTGGTCAATAAATATTGGAGAGCCACTGTGATACGGCAGACATGATCTATTTACAAGGTAACATATAAAGTAAACAATGAGAATATCAGATGTTTTGACTCTAGATTTGAGTTTGCTTTCACCATGACAGGCTGATGCTATGTATTAATGACTTTTTTGTTCCCATTTTGTCTCCCTAGCTGGATGAATTATGATTCCTTTTAGGAAAAGTAAAATAGTTTGTTCAGGGAGCTGAAATCAAGATAGTAAAGCAGGAGTGTGCTGAGCTCACCTACTCCCACAAACACATCAAAAATACATCAAGACTCAAGAGCTTTAAATGAAATATTAAACAAGATAGACTAATTGATATTTATAGGACATTCCAACCAAAAACAACAAAATACACTTTCTTCTCAAGGGCTTATGGAACATTCTCCAGCATAGATCATATCTTGGGTCACAAATCAAGCCTTGATAAATTTAAGAAAATTGAAATTGTGTCAAGTATCTTTTCTGACGACAACTCTATGAGACTAGATATCAATTACAGGAAAAAATCAGTAAAAAAATACAAACACATGGAGGCTGAATAATACTATACAAAATAACCAAGAGATCATTGAAGAAATCAAAGAGGAAATCAAAAAATACCTAGAAAGAAATGACAATGAAAACACAACGACCCAAAACCTATGGGATATAACAAAAGCAGTTCTAAGAAGGCAGTTTATAGCAATACAATCCTACCTCAAGAAACAAGAAAAATCTCAAAGAAACAACCTAATCTTAACCTAAAGCAACTAGAGAAAGAACAACAACAACAACAACAACAACAAAAAAAACAAAGAAAACAGAAGGAAAGAAAGCATAAATAACAGGTCAGAAATAAATGAAAGAGAAATGAAGGAAACAATAGCAAGGATCAATAAGACTGAAAGGTGGTTCTTTGAGAAGATAAACAGAATTGATAAACCATTAGCCAGACTCATTAAGAAAAAAATGGAGAAGACTCAAATCAACAGAATTAGAAATGAAAAAAGAGAAGTAACGACTGACACTGCAGAAATACAAAGGTTCATGAGAGATTACTACAAGCAACTTTTTGAGAATGAAATGTACAACTTGGAAGAAATGGACAAATTGCTAAAAAAGCACAACCTTCCAAGACTGAACCAGGAAGAAATAGAAAATATAAACAGACCAATCACAAGCACTGAAATTGAAACTCTGATTAAAAATCTTCCAACAAACAAAAGCCCAGGACCAGAAGGTTTCATAGGCTAATTCTATCAAACACTTAGAGAAGAGCTAACACCTATCCTTCTCAAACTCTTCCAAAATATAGTAGAGGGAGGAACACTCCCAAACTCATTCTACGAGACCACCATCACCCTGATACCAAAACCAGACAAAGAGGTCACAAAAAAAGAAAACTAAGGCCAATATCACTGATGAACATAGATGCAAAATTTTGCAACAAAATACTAGCAAACAGAATCCAACAGCACATTAAAATATTCATACATTATGATCAAGTGGGGGTTAACCCAGGAATGCAAGGATCCTTCAGTATACGCAAACCAATCAATGTGATACACCATATTAACAAACTGAAGGATAAAAACCATATGATAATCTCAATAGATGCAGAAAAAGCTTCAACAAAATTCAACACTCATTTATGATAAAAACTCTCCAGAAAGTAGACATAGAGGGAACTTACTTCAACATAATAAAGACCATATATGACAGCCACCATTGTTCTCAATGGTGAAAAACTGAAACCATTTCCACTAAGATCAGGAACAAGACAAGGTTGCCCACTCTCACAACTATTATTCAACATAGTTTTGGAAGTTTTAGCCACAGCAATCAGCGAACAAAAAGAAATAAAAGGAATCCAAATTGGAAAAGAAGAAATAAAACTGTCACTGTCTGCAGATGACATGATACTATACACAGAGAATCCTAAAGATGCTAACAGAAAACTACTAGAGCTAAACAATGAATTTGGTAAAGCAGCAGGAAACAAAATTAATGCACAGAAATCTCTTGCATTCTTATACACTAATGACGAAAAATCTGGAAGAGAAATTAAGGAAACACTCCCATTTACCTTTGCAACAAAAAGAGTAAAATACCTAGGAATAAACCTACATAAGGAAACAAAAGACCTGTACGCAGAAAACTATAAGACATTGATGAAATAAATTAAAGATGATACGAACAGATGGAGAGATATACCATGTTCTTGGATTGAATGAATCAACAGTGTGAATATGGCTATACTCAAAAGCAATCTACAGATTCAATGCAATCCCTATCAAACTACCACTGGCATTTTTCACAGAACTAGCACAAAAAATTTCACAATTTGTATGGAAACACAAAAGACCCTGAATAGCCAAAGCAATCTTGAGAAAGAAAAACAGAGTTGGAGGAATCAGGCTCCCTGACTTCAGACTATACTACAAAGCTACAGTAATCAAAACAGTATGGTATTGGCACAAAAACAGAAATAAAGATCAGTGGAACAGGATAGAAAGTCCAGAGATAAACCCATGCACCTATGGTCAACTAATCTATGACAAAGGAGGCAAGGATATACAGTGGAGAAAAGACAGTCTCTTCAATAAGTGGTGCTGGGAAAACTGGACAGCTACATGTAAAAGAATGAAAGTAGAACACTCCCTAACACCATACACAAAAATAAACTCAAAAATGGATTAAAGACCTAAATGTAAGGCCAGACACTAAAACTCTTAGAGGAAAACATAGGCAGAACACTCTATGACATAAATCACAGCAAGATCCTTTTGGACCCACCTCCTAGAGAAATGGAAATAAAAACAAAAATAAACAAATGGGACCTAATGAAACTTAAAAGCTTTTGCACACTAAAGGAAACCATAAACAAGACAAAAAGACAACCCTCAGACTGGGAGGAAATATTTGCAAATGAGAAACTGACAAAGAATTAATCTCCAAAATATACAAACAGTTCATGCAGCTCAATATCAAAAAAACAAACAACCCAATCCAAAAATGGGCAGGGGACCTAAATAGACATTTCTCCAAAGAAGATATACAGACTGCCAGCAAACACACAAAAGGATGCTCAATATTACTAACCATTAGAGAAATGCAAATCAAAACTACAATGATATATCACTTCACACCCATCAGAATGGCCATCATCAAAAAATCTGCAAACATTAAATCCTGGAGAGGGTGTGGAGAAAAGGGAACCGTCTTGCACTGTTAGTGGGAATGTAATTTGATACAGCCTCTATGGAGAACAGTATGGAGGTTCCTTAAGCAACTAAAAATAAAACTACCATATGACCTCACAATCCCACTACTGGGCATATACCCTGAGAAAACCATAATTCAAAAAGAGTCATGTACCACAATGTCCATTGCAGCTCTATTTACAAGAGCCAGGACATGGAAGCAACCTAAGTGTCCATCGATAGATGAATGGGTAAGGAAGATGTGGCATATATATACAGTGGAGTATTACTCAGCCATAAAAAGAAACGAAAGTGAGTTATTTGTAGTGAGGTGGATGGACCTAGAGTCTGTCCTACAGAGTGAAGTAAGTCAGAAAGAGAAAAACAAATACTGTATGCTAACACATATATATGGAATCTAAAAAACAAATGGTTCTGAAGAACCTAGGGGCAGGACAGGAATGAAGATGCAGAGGTAAAGAATGGACTTGAGGACATTGGGAAGGGGAAGTGTAAGCTGGTATGAAGTGAGAGAGTGGCATTGACATATATACACTACCAAATGTAAAATAGATAGCTAGTGGGAAGCAGTAGCATAGCACAGAGAGATCAGCTTGGGTCTTTGTGATCACCTAAAGGGGTAGGATAGGGAGGGTGGGAGGGAGAAGCAAGAGGGAGTGTATATGGGGATATATGTATACGTATAGCTGATTCACTTTGTTATACAGCAGAAACTAGCACAACATTGTAAAGCAATTATACCCCAATAAAGGTATTAAAAAAAAATACATCAAAATGTGAATCAACTCTCAATGCAAACAAACTGGAGGTTTGCAGAAAGCCTTTCCTATAACTAAGGCTGTAAAGAAAGATCCACACAGAGTTGGGTAGGAAGGGAGAAGGAGCGATCAGGTTGGGACCCATGCCTCCAGGATATCATGAGCTTGGGGATCCTCCCGGGAGATTGGGAGGTTCTGGTCACATATTAGGTACCACAGACCTTGGGTCCAACACCAGCAAGATGAGTTCCCTTAGCTTATTTGAAAAGCAGTGGGACTTAACAGGAAGGCTGTAAGAAACCAAGACACTGCTCATAAAGAGTGAACACACATGCTTGCTTACTCCTAGGAATAAGGCAGAAGAAGCAGATTGAAAACTACCTGGGGCTCTCACTGGCTTCCTGTGACCAACACAGTGCACACCCCAGCCCACAATGGGAGACTGCTCTAGCCTCTTGTTCCAGCACAACTCTCCACCAAGGAGAAGGTTGAAGTTGCCCAAGAGAGTGCACATTTGGGATGCGCAAAGCAGGCTGGGACATGGCCCTACTTCTGACCATGGCATGAGTGGTCATTGTCAGTGTGTACCTGAAAGCGATGGGTTGGGAGTTACATGAGACTCTGAGTGGTGTGCAAGGACCATCACAAAACATGACCTTGCCTGTGCTGTGTGCTCACTCTGCCTCCTCTTATTCTGGAGTTGCTCCTCATTAGGGCAAAATGACATTGCTAGGACACCCTTGGAGGAAGCAGAGACAACTAAGACCTGGCCCTGCCCTTGAGCAGGACTCAGGTGAGCATTGCTGGCAAGTGCACAGAGGCAGTGCATTGGAAATGGCCTGGGGCTCTGGCTGCTAAGGAGCAGGTGATGTTGTCAGATTAAATAAGTGATCTAAAAGATAGAATAATGAAAATCAATCAATCAGAACAAAACAGAAAATCAAATTTTAAAAAAATGATGATAGTTTGAGGAAGCTCTGAGACAACATCAACTGTATTAATAATCACACAATAGGGCTCCCAGAAGGAGAGGAGAGAAAGCAAAGGGTTAAAAAAGGATTTCATGAAGTTATAGTTGAAAACATCTCAAACTGAAAACAGAAACAGATTTCCAGGTATAAGAAGCACAGAGAGTCCCAAACAAGATGAACACAAAAAGACCCAAATCAATACATATCATAATTAAAAGGACAAAAGTTAAAATTAGAGAATTCTAAAGGCAGAAATAGAAAAACAGTCATATACAAGGGAACCTCCATAAAATTATCAGCTGATTTTTCTGCAGAAATTTGCAGGCCAAAAGGGAGTGGCATGATGTATTTAAAGTGCTAAAGGGAAAAACCTACAACCTAGGATAATCTAACAAGCAAGGTTATCATTCAGAATTGAAGGAGAGATAAAAAACTTTTTAGACAAGCAAAGCTAAGATTTCATCAATACTGAACTGACCCTATGAAGTGTGTTAAAGTGTCTTCCCTAAGAGGAAAAGAAAATGCTATAACAAGAACTAAAGAATTTATATGAAAGGAAAAATCCCACTAATAAAAACAAATATTGATATATATAGTAAAAGCTGTGAGTCAACCACTTAAATAAGTGAATATGAAGATTAAAACTCAATATTGTAAAATAAACTATAATTAAAATAAACCATTAAGGGATAAACATGAAGATGTAAAATATGATATCAAAACCACAGAACATGGGAGAGGGGAGTATCTTTTAGAATATATTTCAACTTAATGACTATCAGCTTAAAAGAAGTAGAAATAGATATAGTCAACATATATAAACCCCATGGTAACCACAAATCAAAAATATACAATAACATAAGAGAAAGGAACACAAGCACACAGCTAGAGAAAATCATCAAACCACAAGGGAAGAAACTAAAAGAAGAAGAAAAGAAAAGAGAAGCACTATAAAACAACCAGAAAACAAGTAAAAAAATGACATTAAGTACATACTTATCAATAATTCCCAAACTTTCATAGGACTAAGTGCTCAATGAAAAGACACAGTGTGCTGATTGGATAGAGAAAGAAAACCCATCTATTTGGTGCCTACATGAGACTCAATTCAGAGCTAAAGACACACACAGACTGAAAGTGAGAGGATGGAAAAATATATTTCATGAAAATGGAAACAACAATAAGCTGGGTAGCATTACATATATCAAAGTAGTCTTTAAAACAAAGTCTATAACAAAAAGACAAAGATGGGCATTATATAATAATAAAAGGATCAATAAGAGAAGAGGATATAATATTCATTATCACATATACATCTAATATAGGAACACCTAACTATGCAAAGCAAATATAAATAGATATAAAGAGAGAAATTGACAATAATACAATAATAGTAGGGGACTTCAACACCCCACATATGTCAATGAATAGATCATCCAGACAGAAATCAATAAGGCAGAAGTGGTATTAAATGACACAAAAGACCAGTTGGACTTAAAAGATACCTACAAGATATTGCATCAAAGAATGGAAGAATGCACATTCCTTTCAAGCGCACATGGAAAATGCTCAAGGAGAAATCCCATGCTAGCCCACAAAAGACGTCTCAAATTTAAGAGGATAGAAATTATATCAAGTGTCTTTTCTGAACACAATGGTAGGAAACTAGAAATATTGGAAAAACAAACATGCAAAGACTAAACAACATGCTATCAAAAAACAAATGGATCAATTAAAAATGAAAAAGAAATCAGAAAATTCCTTGAGAGAAATGAAAATAAAAACAAAACTTTCCAGAGTCAATGGGATGCAGCAAAAGCAGTTCTAAGAGAGAATTTAACAGTGATACAGGTCTACCTCAAGAAAGAAAGAAAAAAATTCAAATAAACAGCCTAAACTACCACCTAAAGGAATTACAAAAAAGAAGAGCGAACAAAGCCTAAAGTCAGCAGAAGGAAGAAAGTAATACTGATCAAAGAGGAAATCAATAAAATAGAGGCCAAAACAAAAATTTTTAAATAAAAAAGATCAAGAAACCAAGAGCTGTATTTTTGAAAATATAAACAAAATTTGTGAGTCTTTAGTCAGGATCATTAAGATAAAAAGAGAACCAAATAAACAAAATAAGATATAAGAAAGAGGAAATTACAACAATAACACAGAGATACAAAGATTGTAAGAGAATACTACAGTTATATGCCAACAAATTGGACTACCTAGAAGGAATGGATAAATTCCTGAAACATAAAAACTTCTAAGACTGAATCAGGAAGAAATATATAATCTGAATCACTGATTATTAGAACTGAAATTGAATCAGTAATCAAAAAACTCCCATTAAACAAAAGTCAAGGAATGGACAGCTTCACATTTGAATTCTATTGAACATGTAAAAAAGTAAAACTATGCTTCTCAAACTATCCCCAAAAACTGAAGAAGATGAAACACTCACAAATTAATTTTACAAGGCCTCCATTACCCTAATACCAAAACAAGTCAAAAACACTACAAAAAACGAATTACAGGCCAATATCTCTGGTAAAAATAGATGTAAAAATCTTCAACAAAATATTAACAAACCAAATTCAACAATATATAAAAAGGATCATACATGATGATCAAGGGAAATTTATTCCAGGGATGCAAAGATAGTTCAATATTCACAAATAAATCAATGTGATACAGCACATTAAGAAAAGGAAGGAAAAAATTTACATGATCATCTAAGTAGACACAGAAATAGCAGTTGACAAAATTTAACACCCATTCATGATGAAAACTCTTTTTAAAAAAAAAAATTATTTATTTATTTATTTATGGCTGTGTTGGGTCTTCGTTTCTGTGCGAGGGCTTTCTCTAGTTATGGCAAGTGCGGGCCACTATTCATCGCGGTGCGTGGGCCTCTCACTATTGTGGCCTCTCTTGTTGTGGAGCACAGGCTCCAGACGCACAGGCTCAGCAGTTGTGGCTCACAGGCCTAGTTGCTCCACGGCATGTGGGATCCTCCCAGACCAGGGCTTGATCCCATGTCCCCTGCAGTGGCAGGCAGACTCTCAACCACTGCACCACCAGGGAAGCCCGAAAACTCTTATTAATGTTGGTATAGAGGGGACATATCTCAACAGGATAAAAGCCATTTATGACAAACCCAGAGGTAACATCTTACTCTATGGTGAAAGCTGAAAGCTTTTTCTGTACAATCAGAAACAAGAAAAGCATGCCCACTCTCAACACTTCTATTTAACATAGTGTTGTCAGGTCAGCCACAGCAATCAGACAAGAAAAAGAAATAAAGCCATTCAAAGTGGATGTAAAACAGTAAAACTGTTATTACTTACAGCTGACATATTATAATATATATAGAAAAGCTCTAAAGTGTCCACCAAAAAATGATTAGAATTAATAAATGAATTCAGTAAAGTTGCAGAATACAAGATTAATATACTGAAGTCTATTCATTTTCTATACACTAATAATGATCTATCAGAAGTAGAAAGAAAAATAAATCCCATTTAAAATCTTATCAAAAAGTTTAAAATACCTAGGAATAAACATAATCAAAGTGGTGAAAGACCTATACTATGAAAACTATAAAACACTGGTGAAGGAATTTGAAAATGATATAAAGAAATGGAAAGATATCACATATTCTTGGATTGGAAGAACTAATATTGTTAAAATGTCCACACTATACAAAGCAATCTATGAATTTATAGTGCAATCTCTGTCAAAATACCCATGGCATTTTCACAGAAGTAGAAAAAAGTAATCCTAAAATTTGTATAAAACCACAAAGGACTCCAAATAGTCAAAGCAAACTTGAGAACAAAGAATAAAGCTGAAAGTATCAAGCTTCCTGACTTCAGACTATACTACAAAGTTACAGTAATCAAAACAGTATGTTACTGGCACAAAAACAGACACATAGATCAATGGATAAAAATAGAGAGGCTAGATATAAGCCCACATATTTATTCTCAATTAATCTATGGCAAATAATCTAATTATATACAATGGGGAAGACACAGTCTCTTCAATTAGTAATGCTCGGAAACCTGGACAGTTACATGTAAAAGAGTGGAATTAGAACATTTTCTTAAACCATATACAAAAATAAACTCAAAATGATTAAAGTACTAAGTGTAAACCAGGAAACCAGAAAACTCCTAGAAGAAATGTTAGGCAGAACACTGTTTGATATAAATCATAGCAGTGTTTTATTTTATTTATTTTATTTTACTTTATTATTTTTTGTATTTGCCTTCTCAGGCAAAGGAAACAAAAGCAAAAATAAGTATCTACTGAATGAAGGAAAATCAATATATTATACATATAAAATTTAATATAATATAGTAAATCAAGTCTAATATTTTAAGTATAAAGAAGTATAGTTGATTAACAATATTATATTAGTTTTAAGTGTACAGCTTGGTGACTCAATATTTTTATACATTATACTTTAAGTTATTACGAAATAATGCTATATTTTCCTGTGCTGTGCAATGTATCCTCCTTGCTTATTTACTTTTTACATAGTTGTTTGTGTCTGTTAATTCCAATACCCCTCTCTCAACCCTCCCACTTTCCCTCTCCCTAATAACTGTTAATTTGTTCTCTATATCTGTGAGTCTGTTTCTGTTGTTTTTTAATATATAATCCTTTGTTTTATTTTTAGATTCCACATATAAGTAATAATATAGTGTTTTTCTTTCTGTCTTACATATTTCACTAAGCATAATACTCTCTTGTTCCATCAACATTGTTGCAAATGGTAGAATTTTATTCTTTTTCATGGCTAAGTAATATTCCATTGCATATATACACCATGTTTTCTTTATGTATCCATCTGTTGATGGACACTTATGCTGTCTGCATATCATGGCTAATGTAAATAATACTGCTGTGGACATTGGGGTCCATGTATCTTTCAAATTAATGTTTTCCTTTTCAGTGGTTATCTACTCAGTAGTGGAATTGCTGGATCATATGGTAGTTCTATTTTTAGTTTTCTAAGGGACCCTCCATACTGTTTTCCATAGTGGCTGCACCAATTTATATTCCCACCAACAGTGTATTAAGGTACCCTTTTCTTCACATCCTTGCCAACATCTGGCATTTGTAGACTTTTTGATGATAAACAGTTTGACAGGTGTAAGGGGATATCTCATTGTGGTTTTGATTTGCATTTCTCTGATGATTAGTGATGTTGAGTGTCTTTTGAAGTGCCTGTTAGCCATATGTATGTCTTCTTCGGAAAAAATGTCCATATAGGTCTTCTGCCAATTTTTTAATTGGGTTGTTTCTTTTTCTGATATTGAGTTGTATGAGCAGTTTAAAATTTTAGATGTTAATCATTATCAGTTAGATCATAAGCAAATATTTTCTCCCATTCAGTAGGTTGTCTTTTCATTTTGTTGATGGTTCTCTTTACTGCTTAAAACTTTTAAGTTTAATTAGGCCCCTTTTGGTTATTTTTACTTTTTCCCCTTTGTCTGAAGAGACAATTTGTGTCAAAGAGTGTTCTGCCTATGTTCTCTTCTAGGAGTTTTATGGTTTACAGTTTTACATTTAGGAGTTTAATCCATTTTAAGTTTATTTTTGTGTATGGTGTAACAATATGTTCTAATTTCATTCTTTTACATGTACCTGACCATATTTCTCAGCACCACTAATTGAAAAGACTGTCTTTTCCCCATTGTTATTCTTGCCTACTTTGTCATAGATTAATTGAGCATAAGTGCATGGATTTATTTCTGGGTTCTCTATACTGTTCCATTGATCTATGTGCCAGTATCATACTGTTTTGATTATTTTATCATTGTAGTATAAGTTCCCTTCTATGTGACTTTTGTTTTTCTGTTGCAGATTTTAGCACTCTCTTTTTTCTTTAATATTTGCTTATTTAATGCTATGTCTTGATGTGGGTCTTTTGGATTCATTTTATTTAGGACCCTATGTGCTTCCTATACCTGGATATCTGTTTCCTTCTTCAGGCTTGGGATGGTCCAGCCTTAATTTCATTAAATACATTTTCTACTTCCTTCTCTCTCTCTTCTCATTCTTGGAACCCTAACGTGAATGATGGTACACTTGATGTTATCCCCCAAATTCCTCTAACTCTTTTTATTTTTTAAAATTTGTTTCTCATTCAGCCATTCTAATTGTGTTATTTCCATTATTCTATCTTCCAGATCACTTCTGTATCACCTAGTCTGTTGTTCATTCCTTCTAGTGTGTTTTTCTTTTCAGCTATTGTATTCTTCAATTCTGACATTTAAAAAAAAATATTTTCTAGTTTTTTGTTACAATTTCCCCTGTGTTCATCTAGTCCATCCCTTAATTCACTTAGCATTCTTATTACTTGTGCTTTGATTCCTTTAACTAGTAAATTGTTTCTGTTTTACTAGTTGTATTTTCAGGGGTTTTCTCTTGCTTTTTCAATTTAGACAAATATCTCTGTCTTCTCATTTTTCTTATTTTTCACTGTCTATGATATTAGGTGAAAGAGATACCTATGGTGGTCATGAAGTTGTGTTCTTATGTGGGAGCATTGCTATATGGTCTGCACATGCCCTGTGGCTTTGGTGGGAGAGCTGGATTTGATGTGATAAAAAGTCACATCTTTTCCCTGGGTGTGCTGGTATCTATCTCCTTGGTAGGAGTAGATTGGAGAAGGAGAGGTTAGGATTATATCTGGGTGTGCCTGGGGCTTCTCCTCTTCTTAGTTGCTGTCACCACCCTGTGAAGTGAAGCATCAGATCTCAACCTGCTAGAGCAGAAGCCCTGGGTGTTGGGTCCAAGTTGGCTCGATTCCCTTCAAGTGTGTTTTCTTCCTTCACCCAGCACTGGCACTTTCAACCCCAGAGGGGAGCAGTGCTGGAGCAAGAGGAGCTGATGTAGGTATTTGGTGAAGGTCAGGTCATGGAGTGTGTCAATCTGGCTGCCATCAGAGATCTAGACTTCCTCTGATACTCTGATGCACTGTCTGTGCAATCACCAGTAATGGCTACCACCTTTCTGCTCAGATGCTGCTTAGGGTTTGAGCCACCTCAATGTCTCATGGCTGAGTTTTTTCCTCAATTGTGGTAGTCTTTGCTCTAGTGTGGAGCTGCAAAATGAAGCAAAGGGTGCTGGAGTGTTCACTGGGTTCTGGCTAGTGTATGTGGTAGCAAAAAAACAGTCAACCATCCTTGTAGTTTCAAATTGTCCTTTCTACCCTGCTTCAGAGCAAGCAAACCTGCCTGTTAGTCCCACGTACTCTCCAACCAGCCAAGGGTGTTCGTCTTCCCTTTGCTGGACCCCATGGCTGTGGTACACAATATGGCTCGAATGGCTCACTCCCCAGGGAGGGTCTCTGCCTGTCTAAGCTTCCTTTCCTGTGAGTCCCTCCCAGAGGCACATGTCCTATTCTGATCACTTCTCTTTCCTTCCTATCTGATTCTGCATGTACCTTTCTTATAATCTGAGTTATAGAGGAGTCTTTCACCTAGTTTTCCCTTAGTTTTCAATGAGAATTTTTCATTAGGCAGATGTATTTTTGATGTGTTTGTTGGGGAGAGGTGAGTTCCACATCCTCTTACTCCACCATCTTGATCTGAGTCTCTAAATCTGATATATTGTAATTTAAATAAATTAATTAAAAATAAACAAAATAGTTCATTCATCTTCCCCAGTGACTTGTGTGTATTTCACTTAGTGGTGAGAAAATGTCTAAACATGAGAGCACCCAGACCTAATTTCCAAAAGTAAAGGGGATACTGACAATCTGTGTGCATTTGTGTGTTTGTGTATATGTGTGTGTATTATATTGTACATGTATAATGTTTGTTTCCAGTTGATGTTTTAATAAAGAAAAACCAAGTTATACTTATAAGTAAGCATTTTATATTTTTGGTGATTTTTAAATGTTTTTTTAAAATAATTATTTTTCAATTTCTCACTGCTAGTGTAGAGAAATAAATGTGGGTTTGGGAAATTGAATTTGAATCCCGCAATCTTACTAAACTTAATTATTAGTGCTAAACTTAATCATTTTTTGTAGATTCCTTGGGGCTTTCTACTTAGAAAATCATGTTTACATATAAGGATAATTTCATTTCTTCCATTCCAATATAAATACCTGAAGTTTCTTTTGTTCACTTATTGCTGTGTCTAGGATCCCATCCCCATTATACAGATGAAAAAATTGAAGCAAAAGAAATTAGGTCTATTACTAAGAACTACACACAATGGAAAGTGAACCACTGAGAATTTGAACTTGGGTCTATCTGGCAACAAACATTTAACCACATGAGAGCCAACACAGAACCAATTACATTTTCTACACCATTCCCAAGTTGTAAATCTATAGGGGTATAATTGGAAAAAATATCTTACTAATGAAGCTTTGGTCTTACATACTTTGTAAACATTTAAACAAAGTTTTGAGTGATCCAGCTTGAAAGATTAAAATAAAATCTTGAAATTTTGCCACATTTAATCAACTTGGTATAAGACTGTAAGTGAAGTATAACTTTAACCAAAATGATCACAATAAAGAAAAACTGAAGATGTGATGATGTCCATAAATTAATGATAAATGTAAAAATGAGTGGATTTCATATGGCAGAAGTATAAAAATACCTACAGAGAGCTGTTTAGAAGTGTTTTGTAACTGTTCCTATTTCTGCGTGTCTGGTTATAATCCATGCAGATACATATGCAATTAGTTGGTTTGTCTACTACATCTACTCATTCATAATTACCGTGCTCTTCCCTCATTATGTTTTATTACCACACATTTAAATGTGTGTGGAAGTAAAAGGAAATCATTTGGTCATAAACAGCAAAATGCAGAAGTCTGAATGAAGGCAGATTCAGTAATAGAAAGTTATGTTGTGTGAACAGTCTAGAAATTTCAGATATGTATAACATATACAACCTAACATCTGTGCTGAATATTTCCTAAATAAAAAAGTTACTTTGAGAAATGTTTAACTGAGTATTTCATTATATTTAAACTATTTTACGTTCCATTAATATAAGTTAAAACAAAGTTACCACCTTGCTCGTTTCATCATTTCCAGTTTGATTTATAAAACATTTTATTTTGGTTATCTAAAATTATATTATCATAATATAGTAGTGCATATTTAATAATAATTTTGTAATAATAATTACATAGTTAAAATTATAAATAATTTCTATATTCAATTAATAAAGGAATCCTCATACATAAGCAGTTATAACAAGTTTTAAGATATATATGGATGTGGGATCTGAATTATGTGTTTCATATCAACAAAGAAAATATTTTGTGTGAATCAGTTTCTTGCGAGTGAACTCTATGAATAATAATCTTGAGATGTTACATTTTTACAACAAAATGCTATCTTGTCAAAGTCTTAAATCTGTTTTTAAAAGTCCAAAATGTCCTCAAAGTGACCTAGCTTTCATTGAACTTATTTTCAATCACCAGAGCATTGAGTATTTTTTAGGAGGAAGCTTGTTTCTGCTTGATGGTTTACCTCATGTAGATATCTGGTTGAGAGCCTGGAGAAAAATCATATTACATTGAACTAATTCTTTTAGTATCACTGGCAAGTATATGGTAAATCTCTAATTGGTAGGCTGTTTATATTTGTTCTTACTTTGACAAGATGACTTTACAGCAGTTTCCATGGATTTTAATTCCCAATCTTATTCTTGTTCCAAGATGTTTATGAGAAAGTAAAACCTAAAATGAATTCCAGTACATAATAAGAGAGACAGTTGCTTGCATTTTCATTATATTATATTGTGTGGATTATATACAACTACATATGCTGAGACATAGAAAAGGTAGGTTTTAAAAGTATCTATAGAAAAGTTAGGCTCATACTGAAAATAAGTGGGGACTTGTATGCTTAGGTTTTCAACACTATTTTCTCTAATATTTACTTATTCATTAACAATAATTTTGTATAGAGTGAGACAAGTTGTTGATAACTAAAAAGGAAAATAATCAATGAAAAAGAAAAAATGTAGAAGAAAAAAAAATTTGAAGCACCATTAACATTTTTTCTGCTTTCCGAATATGATCACTCCTCAGATAATTATTTCACCTCTCAAGCAATATATGCCATTTGGGACTTGTCAATATTTCCAACATGAGTAACCAGCATGATCTCTTGATTCTGTCATTGTCCTTGAAAGTCTCCACTGGCATCTTATTACAATGAGAATAAAAATCCCACTTTTTGCGTTGGCTTAACTGACTTATCTTTTCCTTCATATCCAGCCTCATTGCATACCTCTGACTTTGTTCTCCCCCTCATTCACAATGTTGCTCTTTATTGGGTTGCTTCGAAACACCAAGTTCTTTCCTCCCTTATTGGTGGTAATAACTCTTCTTTCTGCCTATTCCAACTGATCTTTATTTACATAGTTCCTTCTTGTAATTAGTATCTCAACTTATATGTCACCTCTTCAGAGAACCTTCACCCACCATTGATAGTGAGCATTGTGTTTGCTGTCACAGTAGGCATTCCTTCTTCTCCTTTAATATTTTTTTTTAACTCCTTGGGTTTATTTATTTATTTATTTATTTGTTTGTTTATTTATTTATGGTTGTGTTGGGTCTTTGTTTCTGTGCGAGGGCTTTCTCTAGTTGCGGCAAGTGGGGGCCACTCTTCGTCGGGGTGCGTGGGCCTCTCATTATCGCGGCCTCTCTTGTTGCGGAGCACAGGCTCCAGACGCGCAGGCCCAGTAATTGTGGCTCACTCAACCACTGCGCCACCAGGGAAGCCCTTCTCCTTTAATTTAAATATAATTTCTAATACTCATCCACAGGTTATGAGATTTGACTTCACGCTAAGTTAAAGTCATGATTTTTCTCTAAGCTTATCATAATTATACAAAATTATCACCACAGTCATTTTTATATATATGGTTACCAACCTAGGTAGGATCCATGTGATACAGGCAAATATATACTAGGGTTTTCATAGGCATAACTTTCTTAAAATTATGAGAAGACTTTAATTTTCTTTTTCTTTCACTGGATCTTGACTTTGACAAAGTCAAGGAAATATGTAACCTGAGATGTGCTTGACAGACCCACAACAATAGAAAATCTACTTTAAGATGAAGATGATACTATGGGGCTTCCATGGTGGTGCAGTGGTTGAGAATCTGCATGCCAATGCAAGGGACACGGGTTCGAGCCCTGGTCCAGGAAGATCCCACATGCTGCGGAGCAACTAAGCCCGTGCGCCACAACTACTGAAGCCCGAGTGCCTAGAGCCCGTGCTCCACAACAAGAGAAGCCACTGCAATGAGAAGCCCTCACACTGCAATGAAGAGTAGCCCCTGCTCAACGCAACTAGAGAGAAAGCCTGCATGCAGCAAAGAAGACTCAACACAGCCAAAAATAAATAAATGAATAAATAAATAAATAAATAAATAAATACTTTTAAAAGATGAAGATGATACTAAATCTGGTAACTTTGTGGTTATCAATAAGCTGTTGATTCTAAGTAGCCCTGAAGTCCACCCTGCCTCTGCACCCTGAAGAATACAAACATTAAAAAATAGGGATTATTTCAATTGTTAACATTAAATACAAAATGGAGACTGGACTTGTAAATTCCTTCAGTAGATGAAATCACTAAGCCAGGTAAGTAAAACTAAATCTAGCTTATGTCATGAACATAAGTGAAACTTAACTGAGGTTATTTCTTGTAAATACCTCTGATAATCATAAAAGAAACCTAAGACATCGTCCAAAAAATGGTATAAGATAATCATTTTTAATCTATCTCTGATCATCTGGGAAACCCCATTGTAATAACCAATCATTGTAAAAGTGAAACAGCTTCAGCATTTTCACGTCATAAGCCATCCTATAACGTCATGCCCCTGAAATTCATATTAGTTTTTAATTTGAAAGTTCCCAGTTTACTAAATATTCTTATATGCACAATAAACTCTAACTAAATACTATTTTATTGATCTAGCAGTTTTAATTTTTATATTTTTGGATTTTTGACAGTCTTATTCATGTTTATATTTCTAATAACTACCATAGTGCTTTGCACATAGTAGGCAAAAAATAATTTTTGTTGAATAAATTAGTAATAAAAATGGTTGGAATCAATAAATAAATCTCAGAGTCAATTTGGTTAACAGATTCTTTAGGCTGTGTCCTCTCATTCTTGACAGAAACCTAGAGATCCATTGAAATCACAGATCACATTGAGCCTCAAAGTTCCAAAAATTACACTGTATTTTTAAAAGTCTAACCCTAACACATATTAAATTAACACTGTTCCTTCTAGTTTATCTGTTTAATTTATGGTCAATTCTATTAAACAGGCTTTTAGCTAATGCCTGAAACTTAGCCTTAACTCTAACAACTATGTTTCTAGTCCTAATCCCTTTCCTGAGTTAACTTAACCATTAACTATTCCCAAAAAATGCACCATAATCATCTCAAACTCAACATGTATGCTTAAATGAAGACATTGCACTTTTCTATTCTTGTTCCTAATTTTTATTCATTGGAATTTGAGGTGTGAATGCTTGAGCCAAAATAGCTATCTCAGACTATTAGGTGAAGATGAGAGAAAAACAAGATGGAAAGAAGTTTTAAATCTCACACTGTTGAGTGCCATTCAGTTTTTGACTGTTTATTTCTATCTCTTCTATTTAAGAGAGATTAAACATCTATTTTGTTTACGGTACTATTATTTTAGGCTGTGTCATTTGTAAGTAAACTTAATTGTAACTGATATATTGTATGAATGTGCATACACACACAAACACATGTTTCATTAGTGCAAAATCTATGGTTGTTATATATCTTTGTATTCCTTAAAGTACATAGCAGAGTATTTTGTAGATTAGAGATATCTGGCTTCTGCATAATGGTTTGAGATCAGAATAGTAGTGGAAAAAAAGCAGGGATTTTAGAACTAAACAATTTCCACCTCTTACTGAGTGTGTTATTGCAAAATTCCCTTTACTGTAAATCTATATAAAGCTCATTGAGGATGATATTAATGTCTAAATTAAAGGAATATTATAGCATTAAATGAGATAGTACTGCACAATTTTTAAGAATAGAGGGAAATCAGACAGCCTTATTTGAGTTATGTACATCTACTTGCCCATTTTATAATGTTGTTTCTTTAAGCTTTCAGAGTGTTAATGCCTTCATTAACAAATGTATAAAATGAACTTCATAGAGTTGTGAGAAATAAATGAGATAGTGTGTATAAAGAATTTAGAACAGTTCTTGACATATATTAATACATCAATATTCAATATATTTTATAATTTTATCTATTTTTGCAAAGTTGTTTCAGAGATTTGATTCATGACTATAATGTTCCTAGAACATAGTTTGGTTTATAGTAAGTTTTCAATTAATGGATACTATTTTTATTCCCATTTTTGTGATTATGTATAATCAGTATTAACTGATTAAGCCCTAAAATATTATTTACTTAAAAGAGTCTTATAAATTAACTTTTTAAAAAAATCTTAGAACAGTTTTAGATTTACCAAAAAATTGCAAAGATAGTACAGAATTCCCAGTTATGCTGTAACCAATTCCCTTTATTATTAACATCTCACATTAGTAGGCTGCATTTGTCACAATTAATACACCAAAATTAATAGCTTATTAAACACTAAAGTCTATATTTTATTTAGATTTCGTTCACTTTTACCTAATATCCTTTTTCTGTTCCAAGATCCCCTCCAAGATACCATATTACATACATTCATCATCTCTCCTTAGGCTCCTCTTAGCTGTAACAATTTCTCAGTGTAACCTTGTTTTTGTTGACTTTAATAGTTTTGAAGAGTACTGGTCAGGTATTTTGTAAAATGTGCCTCAGTTGGGATTTGTCTGGTATTTTTCTCACGCTTATACTGGGGTTATATATTTGGTGGAAGAAGATGGCAAAGATAAAGTGTCCTATCAAGAGTACATACCCTTAGTATGACTTACAATTGTAGATGTGGAACTTGATAATTTGGCTGAGGTAGTATTTGTCAGGTTTCTCCATTGTAAAGTTATTTTTTTTTTCCCTTCCCATACTGTAGTATTTGGAATGAAATCATTACTTGTAACTGACTGGGGTGTCATTTATTCTAGGCCCGCTCAGCTAACAGAACAAGGACATGTAATATGATATATATTAGCATGTGTACACATATATATCCATAAATATGTCATATGTAATCACATGTATCTATCTTAAGCTAAACATGAGTACATACTGATGTCCTTAACTGTAATCCATTGCCACATGGATCATTCTAGCTTTCTCCCCTTGCTGATCTGTAAACTCCTACTTCATCCGGTTCCCACTATCCATTTACTTAATTGTTCAATTTCAGTATGCATGAATGTCAGTGTCAGAATTATTAATACATAATCCCTTGGGAAAGAAAACTGCCAACTAGCTTACAGAATTACGTAGAGTTATTATTTAGGGTGGTACTATTTTTCCCCAGTCCCTTCAGTGAGTTTATTTCATACATATGTAAAACATACTACGTTCCATCCTAGGATCCTTTGAACTTAAATTTTTTTTTTCCTTTACATACATTAAAGTTCGGTCTGTGTTATAAGTTCTAGAGGTTTTAACACAAGCATTGATTTTTGCACTTTATTTTCTCCTTCCCCTCTGTTTATACCTAACTCAATAAACTATTTCTTTGAATTTAACCAAGTTTTTCACCACATAGTGATAATACTGGACACAAGATTTTCACTCCTGTGTTTAAAATACATTATTATTTTCCTTGGGAAGATCTTTAGTCCACTTAGTCTGCTTTGCTGCCTCCAGCAGTGACCCATTCTTCATATTTGAGGCAAAGTAAAAATGTCCAAAGCACATTTTTCTATGTAGTGCTAAACCAAATTAAACAAAATAT
This sequence comes from Balaenoptera acutorostrata, assembly GCF_949987535.1. Lineage (NCBI taxonomy): Eukaryota > Metazoa > Chordata > Mammalia > Artiodactyla > Balaenopteridae > Balaenoptera > Balaenoptera acutorostrata. The sequence continues at coordinate 76,986,694 of NC_080072.1, forward strand.
TTCTTCAGTTGATAAACCTTAGGGGTAGGAATGTTACAAAAACATGTAGAGAAGAAACCCAGAATGTTTCTAATAAATAATCTATGTGTAGGTATAACTCACCTTAAATAATAAGCATATTCTTATAAAGGTCTACTATGAATAATTTTGAAATGAAAACACAATTAAAATGCATTTGGGAAATGGTCACTTAAAGAAAACATTTCTACTGAATACCTTTATGGTCTGAAAAACTGTATTTTACATCAATCCAAAGTTTCACATACTGAGTTTACTTAAGCAAAGCATAATTATGTAGTTTAAAAAGTCATAGTGAAGCTAAAACACAAAATGTTTAATAAAATTAATTTGAAAATTATACTTAAAAAGGAGAAGCATTTTAAAAATCAGGCTTGCAAAAAATATATTTTTCAGGGATGTGTTTATAAGACTAAACAAACATTATTGTCAACTTATTGATTTGCTTCTGAGTATATTTGGAAAGTAGTTTTAACATAAATGGATGAATTCCACAATAAAATAAAACCTGTCAGGTTGGTATATGTAAAATTAAAGCTCCACAATATACGTCAATGGCTATGAAAGTGAAATTATTACTTAAAATTTATTAGGTATGCATTGGGCAATTACTAATGTGTTAAGCACACATTCCGATCCTAGTAAGACTATAAAGCTCACCCCCTCCCACCTATCCTCCTCCACCTCCTCCACCACATTCCATCCCTGGAGAGCATTAGGTTTGATCAGGCAAGGAAAGTATAAGACCCAACTGAAAGGTAGCTAGAATTTCTAAAGGAGAACTAAAAGAATTATGTATTTGAACTGTTCTCCTATTGGAGTTTTTGGTAGCACTCTGTACAGAGACTTTCTCCCTTGACACTGGTGTGATGGGAACCAGCACAAGACTTTGTACTGCTTGAAAAGTATGTATGGATGGTCTCCTCTTTCCCTTTTCAACAGAAAAAAGACAACAGAAAGAATTTAGTTAAGGTAGTTGGGGGGAAGAAGCTATTTAAATACCGCCCCCCCCCCCATTTTGTTCTTTTTTTCCTTTCTCTTTCACTTGTAGCAGTGAGATTAAAAAATCCAAGATCTATGAGATCTGCCCTAGTATTGTCATCTGTATAGTGCATAGATTTTGGTGCAAAATAGTAATGGGGACCCAAATTCAGAGGTAGGATTGAGAATGCACCAAGTTTGTTAATTGGAATTAGTCAACAATCTGAAGACTGGGATCCTAGTTTTATTTCATGTTTTTAAAAAATTTATAAAATATTTAATACTATAGAAAAGTATAGCATATAATAAATCTAACATTTGTTTAACTATTACCATTTTATCAATTCTAGTAATTCTTCCACATTTTCTAGAACATTTTCATGAAATAAAATATTACTGAAATGATTGAAAACTACACATCCCAAATTTGCATCCTAGAAGTAATTATTACCTTCAATTTGCTTTTTATTATACCTATGCAAAAATATATCTTTCATCACATGTCTACATATTCCAAAATAAAAATATATACTGCATAATCATATTATTTTGCATTAGTAAATCAAGTGCCATCTTGTCTGGCTATTTTCATTTTTGCAAATGTTTCTCTGTAATGTTTTTTCAACATGTTAAATTTTTATTAAGTATACAGAAGTGAGTACAAATTATACATATTCAGCTTGATTTTTTTCACAGCAAGTATATACACCAGGTAAACAGCACTCAGAATATATATTACCATTCACAAAGCTATAACACTTTTTCCAAGTTGTTTCCATCTCACTTTAAGCCAAAATAACCAGCATCATAATTTCTAATACCATATATTTGTGTTGAATAATCTTAAGCATTAAATGAATGTAATCACATGGGATGTACTCTTTTTGTGTCAGGATTTTTGACTGGGATTGTCTTTAATCTATAAATCAATTTGGAGAGAATACTGTTAAAATATTGAATCTTCCAAGTCATTAGCATTTTCCAGTTATTCAGTACTGCATTATAAATTACTCCAAATTGTAGTGGCTTAAGACAACAGTAATTTATTTTCCTCATGAATATGCAAATAGAGCAAGGCTTTGTGAAGAGAGCTTGCTCTTCCTCAATGTAGCCTTATCTGGGCCACTTCCAAAGTGGCTTGATCACATTGCTTCCTAGTTGTTGATGACTGTCAGCTGAGGATGTGGCTGAGGTTGTTGGCTCTATTTCCCTCCACTGGGGTGCTTGGTCTTTCTCCCAGCAAGGCAGCTAGATTCCAAGAGCCAGTGTTCCATGAGACAAGAAATAGAAGCTGCCGGTCTTTTAAGGCCTGAATCTGGAAACTGGTAAAATGTCACTACTACCATTTTGTATATGTCAAAGCAGACACCCAGGATGAAGGGGAAGAGACATAAGCTAACCTAAATGAGAAAAAGATCAACTAATTTGTGGCTATTTTAATCCTTCATAGAGGTCTTCAGTATATCTCTACTAGGTATTTAATTTACTCCTAGGCATGTAATATGTGATGTTCACTAAATTTATTGTGGTGATCATTTCATGATGTATGCAAGTCAAATCATTATGCTGTATACCTTAAATTATACAGTGCTGTATGTCAATTACATATCAATAAAACTTTAAGAAAAAATATGACTTCCGGTCATTGACCTTATTAGGTATATTTATTAATTTTGAATGGTTTTCCTTTACATTCCTTTTAGATTTTTAACACATAGGATAATGCCGTCTTTGAATAACTAGATTTTTATTTCTTCTTTTCCATTCTTGATATAGATTTATTTAGCTGTATAGGGATACATGTGCCCCATTTAAGCTATCATTACCTAACTCAAAGTCATAATGAAGATTTATTTCACTGACTCAGATCTCAAGTACATTGTTAATAGAAGCTGTGAGAGTTGGCATGTTTCCTCATTCTGATTTCAGGGAGAAAGCTTTGATATTTCACCATTAAACATTAAATTTTTTTTAGGAGAAAACTTTTATCAGATTAAGGACGTTTTTTCTATTGCTACTTTGCTAAGAATTTTTGTTAAGAATGGAGGAGGTAAAGAGGGAAGGGATAAATTGGGAGACTGGGATTGACATATACACACTACTATATATAAAATAGATAGCTAAGAAGGACCTACTCTATAGCACGGGGAACTCTGTAATTGCTCAATACTCTGTAATGGCCTATATGGGAAAATAATCTAAAAAAGAGTGTATATATGTATATGTATAACAGATTCACTTTTCTGTACATCTGAAACTAACACAACATTGTAAATCAACTATACTCCAATAAAAATTTAAAAAAAAAAAGAATGGATGTCACACTTGGTCAAATCCTAGCTTTTTTTTTTTTTTTTTCTTTTTATAATTAATTATTGATTTTTTTACAGGTTAGTACAAACATATATTACATTATTTCCTCCTTTTAAATTTTTGTAGACAATTTCAAACACACCTACATAGTCCTCAGTGTTAATGAATTGCTACAAAAAACATCTTTCATAACCTCTCTCAGAACCAAATTCAAGACAGAGCATTTTCTGTGTAGTCCTTTCTAGGGAATATTTTCCCCCTATTTCAAAGTATTCCAGAAAAGCATATCTCATCTCACATTCTGTTTTTATGGAGGATTTTCTAGAAGACATTCTCTGAATCTGCCCTGAAAGAAACATAAGACAGAGAATTTCTTAGCAACCTCCAGGCATAGAATTTCTCAGTTGCCCCTGAAACATCTGAAAATTTTAGTACTCTAATTTCCAGATATCTCACTCCTGCTCTTTCCTTAACCTCAAATAATTTTGCTTACTTTCTCGAAAGTCATCTATTTTTTCAAAAGTATATTTTCTTATTATTTTATCTAAAACATTTAGTTGTGGTTTTGACAGAGAGATTTTCAGCATCTCCAATTTGCCATGTCTTAAAGGAAGAAGACATATGGTTTCCTCAACTCTTCCTGTTTCTATATTTCAATTTCCAACAAGTTTTTTTTTACCCCTCACCATGTTTGTTTCCTTTTCTGTCCTTTTCAAGTTAATGCTGTTTATCAAATGTGTGGTTATACTTGAATGAAAGTTTTGTGTGAATATGTCAAGCTTATCAAAGTGCTGAGCCTCGCTGCATTGTGATGTGGTTGAGCTATTTCCTTGAAGGAATCACAGCTGTTCATATTTGTAGGTTTTTCTTGTTGGGCTCATTAGCTTCCATAGACTGGAACAATTCAATACTTTTCTGGGAAGTACTAGATTGGCCATTTTTTCAGCGTTTTTAATATATATATATATACACACACACACACACACACACACACACACAAAATAGACCAAGCCCATTTCTTCCAACCTTGAGATTACACATTTCTAGGCAAGGGATTACAAATGATCACTTTTTTCTTCTTTTTATTTCTTTTTGTTTTTGTTTTTAGTCTTCCAGTCCTATGACATAAACACTAAGCCTAGAGTTAAAAGATCAGAGCGTGTTCTGGAAGACCTTGAAGTGCTATTTATTTCCTAAACTGAAAGAGATTTGTTTCTGAAAGTGCATACATACATAGATTGACATACCGCTGCTGTTGAGTAGAGAGGATTCAAATATGTCACTTGCTGCCAAAGCAGAATAGACAGATGTACATGTGGCTATGGCTAATACTTTCTTCTTCTCATCCCCTGTTAAGTATTTTCCCTATTATCCAGATGGTATCCTAGCTGTAGTGAAAAAAAAAAATTATGAAAGAAAAAATAATGGCTTCACAAACAATCTGTAGACCAAAAACCTGTTGATAGCCATTTTTAATGATTATTACCAAGTATTTTTGTGAATTTTGAATTTGACTTCACTAGTACATTGTTTCATTCTTGGATGTAAGGTTGATTACGTAGGCCTTTGCGGGACACATAAAATCATTGCTAAGTGTTTTGTTTTAGTTTTAATTTGTTTGTTTCTGGAGAAAACAGGGCTGAGAGTGAGGTATCATCTCTTTTATCACAATAAGTGACATTCCAGAGAAGAGGACTCCATTAAACTTCAGTATTTCCTAATATAAACATTGTGCTTAAATCAATTTGTTATATGATACTTATTCCTCTTTCTCCTGTACATTATTCTCTCTGTTCATAGAACACCAGTCTATCTCTTTACTTCTTTATAGCCTATATCCTGTTAATTTTTTTTCTAATAAAAATTTTAATTTTATACCTGTTTTAGGTTCACAGCAAAATTGAGAGGAACGTACTGAGATTTTCCATGCTGATATGCTTTCTTTTAGTGACTGTTGCTGAAGAGGTTGGACCACCAGATGTGTGCAGGGCTCTGGGTTACAGACAATATCCTGTTACTTTTTAAAGTGATTTTAAAATGGAATACTTAGGGTGAATTCCTGATTACTTGGGAAAGATCAAATACTCTTCTGAAATTTCTTCTTAAACTTGTTCCATACTTGTATCACTTGTTTTCCATGTACCTCATCTCTCTAACTTATGTTTTAAGAATCACAAGGACAAGCAAGAAGCATATCCTGTTACATCCTGTGATTTTTATTTTTTACACATTTCCTTATACAGAGTCTGGCCTATATAGGTTGTCAGTACATGTAGACCGAACACATTCAATAGTGAAAACTTTTCGATACAGACTATGTAAGGTATTTCAAATATAAAGATATACTGGTTGTTAATGAACTCACCAGTACTCTGTTCTTCCTCTGCATGTTCATACTTCCCCTTTTCAATATTCTAAATTAATGTTTGCTTCAGTTCCAACTCCATTGCTGACATCTTGGTTGACCTGATTCTCTGGCAGCTAGTCAACTTTCATGGCCTATGATTTAATTTGTCTCTCCTGTTAAAATTTTGGTCAACTTTCATGGTCTATGATTTAATTTGTCTCTCCTGTTAAAATTTGTAGTGACTACTTAGAATTTTTGACTTTTCAGATTGTCTCATGTCTCTTGTATGTTAGGTAATCACCATTAGCCCCTCATTCCATCCTCCAACACTGCCCTATGGGTAGTACTAACACACACCTCAGGCATGATGTTTTCTGAATTCAACTTATTAACTGGTTCACCAGGGGCAATGAGTTATACAATTCATGCACTCAAATAACACAATTTTCTTTGCCATCCAAGAGGAGTGTCATACCTAGTGGCCTACCAGGCCAGTAGATATGATAGTCCATTAATGTTAGATAGGATAATTTTACATGGAATGGTAACAGCATGAATTATGCTGCTCATTTAATGATTTATTTTCTATTTTGTTCCTGACTCTTAGTTCAGGAGCAAAAGATTAAGATTCTATTTGTTATGCAATTGGATATTCTTGTCTTTAAATTTTACACGAGGTCTGTTTTATAGCATACATATAGTGAATGAATCTAGTGGACAAGTGAACAGTTAATTATAAATGTTAGACCATATTAAAATGTTACATGGAATAAAAATATGTTGCCTATATTCAAGGGAGTTTTTGTAGTTTATTGGTGATTTTAATTTTTTTCTTTATTTATGGAAGATTTTTGGAGATATAGTAAAGGTTGGAAAATGAGCCTAGAAAAAGAGATGCAAGGTAGTTAACTTATTTACCATGAGAAACAATGTGAAGTGAGTAATATATCTTGAGAGCACCCAGGGCAGGTAAAAGAAGAGGTATCATATGAAGTCACAAGCCAGTAGACACTGGAATTTGGGGCACAGTTTGTGGGGAGTAGGAGAAGGAGGGAGAAATTTTAATTGTTGCATGTAAATTTATCCACACAAGCTCTTCATTTACCCAGATTGGTAATAATGTACTGAACACTAGCTTTAATTAAAGACTTACCATAAATTAATGCTAATTTATATCTTGGATTAAACTCACAAAAATATGTATTTTAAATTGTTATACTCAGATATCTTAAGGGAACTTTTCTACATACGAAGCCTGATAAAGTGAGATGATAATCATTTATACTTGCTTCATCACTATTCTTAAAAAATTACACACTGAGGGAGAATTTGAAACAGAGCACAATCCTGTGGAAAATATTAGGCACAGAGAAACAGATATCATTTTTTAAAAAACCTTATATATTGCACTTTTATTTAATATGGCTGAAATTAATTTATTTTGAGCCTTACTCTGACTGCTTCATATTCACAATATTTGTTTTTGGGGAGATTTCACAGACTGCTGTATTAAATATTTATAACATTTTCTCTTTATATGAATCAAAATTATCACTATTCATCTTCTCACTGATTTTACAAATGAAACTGCATGACTAATCCATAGCATTTTTAGAGAAGAAAAATGACACACAGCAGGAATATGCTCACCTGACAAGCTATCACTCTAGTGTCTCCATTAGCTCAATCAGAAAGTGGCTGTACAGTAAAAAAAAAAAAAAAAATAGGAGAGCTTGGAGTTTATTACTCCCATAGCTGTAGTTTGACAGGCTTACAAGGGAGAAAAAAAAGTGTCATTTTTTTTTTCTCAGAGTCCTATAATATTCAAACTTTTTCAATCACTCCCTTATGGTTAGCATTATTCTCTCAGCTTGAAAAACAAAGGTAAGACAGAGAAAGGAAGAGATAGAAAAGGTGGAGAAAGAGATAGAAAAGGAGAAAGGCAGAGGAAGAGATGAAAGAGATGAAGGAAAAAAGAAGGAAAGGATGTCTCCATCTGTTGAGAACTCAGTAATAAAAGGTAACACTGCCAGAAGTGTCAAGGTTTACGTGGTAATGTCCAAAGTCAATCAACACCTATAGATCATTCTTGAAATTAGGAAAGATTGGTGAAATAAATAAATATCATAACTCAGGAAAAAGGGGGGGCAAGCCAATAACTACACTGAGATCATGAATTATGACGTTATCAAATGGATATTATTTGTAGAGCTTTTTCAGTGGGTCTTCTATCTGTGTTGCTTTAAGGTACACAGAGAGGGTAAAATGTGGGGGAAGCAGAAATAGTTACCAGGTTCAGAAAACTAATAATACAGCATCTGGATTCATTCTGTTTTACTCTCTCCACATCCTATGAGGTTGTATTCCCCTTCTATAGACAAGGAAATTTGTCTAAAATTTCTCAGAGATATCAGATTGTTGGCTTGTACGTTAGATAATCACCATTAGCCCCTCAGTCTATCCTCCAACTTTTAAATTTTGTTACTTTTAAAGATTATTTATTTATTTACATATTTATTTATTTTTACTGATTTATAATATGGTATTAGTTTCAAGTGTACAGCATAGTGATTCAGTATTTTTACAGATTTTACTTCATTAAAAGTCATTAAAAGATAATCACTATAATTCCCTGTCTCATACAATATATCCTTGTGGCTTATCTATTTTATGCATATTAGTTTGTATCTTCTTAATCCATACCCCTAACTTGACCCTCCCCCTTTCCCTCTCTCCTCTAATAACCACTAGTTTCTTTTCTGTATCTGTGAGTCTGTTTCTGTTTTGCTATATAATTCCTTTGCATTATATTTTTAGATTCCACATATAAGTGATATTACACAGTATTTGTCTTTCTCTGTCTGACTTATTTCACTAAGCATAATATTGTCTAGGTCCATCCACATTCCTGCAAATGGCAGATTTTCATTCTTTTATATGGCTGAGTAATAATCCATTGTGTGTGTGTATATGAATATATATATATATGTATATGATATATGATATCATATTTTCTTTATTAATTCATCTTTTGATGGATACCTAGGTTGCTTCCATATCTGGGTTATTGTAAATAGTGCTGCTATAAACATTGAGGTGCATGTATCTTTTTGAATTAGTGTTTTCATTTTACTGGTTATATACCCAGGAGTAGAATTGCTCGATCATATGGTAGTTATATTTTTAGTTTGTTGAGGAATGACCAAACTGTTTTCCATAGTGACTGCACCAATTTACGTTCCCACAAACAGTGTACAAGGGTTACCTATTCTCCACAACCTCACCAACATTTGTTATTTGTAGATGTTTTGATGACAGCCATTCTGACAGGTGTGATGTGATATCTTATTGTGGCTTTGATTTGCATTTCTCTAATAATTAAGGATGTTGAGCATCTTTTCCTATGCCTGTATACCATCTGTGTGTCCTCTTTGGAAAAATCTCTATTCAGGTCTTCTGTCCATTTTTTATTTGCTTGGTTGTTTTTTTGATTTTGAGTTGTATGACCTTTTTATATACTTTGGATATTAATCCCTGTTGATCATATCATTTGCAAATATTTTCTCCCATTCTATAGTTTGTCTTTTCATTTTGTGGATGGTTTTCTTTGCTGTGCAAAAACTTTTAAGTTTAATTAGGTCCCATTTATTTATTTTTTGCTTTTATTTTGTTTATCTTAGGAGACAGATCCAAAAAATATTACTACAATTTAAAAGAGTCAAAGAGTGTTTTGTGTATGTTCTCTTGTAGGAGTTTTATGGTTTCAAGTCTTACATTTAGGTATTTAATCCATTTTGAGTTTGTTTTTGTAAATGGTGTGAGGAAATGTTCTAATCTCATTGTTTTACATGCAGCTGTCCAGTTTTCCCAGTACCAATTATTGAAGAGACTGTCTATTCTCCTTGTATATTCTTGCCTCCTTTGTCATAGATTCATTGACCAAAGCCTCCAGCTTTGCCCTTCTTTGTAAGACTTGCTTTGGCTATTTGGGGTCTTTTGTGGTTCCATACAAATTTCAGAACATTTTCTATTTCTGTTTAAAAAATTAGAATTTTGATAGGAATTGCATTAAATCTACTGATGGCTTTGGATTGTATGGTCATTTTAATTCTTCTGTTACATGAACACAGGATATTTTTCCATTTGCTTGTGTGTTCTTCAATTTCCTTCATCAAAGTCTTATAGTTTTCATTGCCATCTTTGACTTTCTTTGTTAAATTTATTTCTAAGTATTTTATTGTTTTAGATGCTATTGTGAATGTTATTTTCTTTATTTCCTTTTCAGATGTTTAATTATTAGCATGTAGAAATTCAGTAGATTGCTGTATGTTCATTTTACTTCCTACAAATTTACTGAGTTTATTGTTAGTTACATTTTTTTTTTTTTCTTTTTGGTTGAGTCTTTAGGTTGCATCATCTGCAAATAAAGACAATTTTACTTTTTCCTTTCTGATCTGGATGACTTTTAGTTTTTTATCTTGCCTGATTGCTCTGGTTAGGACTGCTAGTACTATGTTGAATAAAAGTGGTGATAGTGGCCACCCTGCTCCTATCCATTGCCACAGGGAATTGCCAGTCTGACTCACTTCCATATGTTTTTAATCCTAGTAGAAGCCACAGTAAATTTTCATCTGGGTTCACTAACCATTTTCTTTTTTTGTTTTCCTTTTGCAATTGTTGTTTCCTAATATTCATCTTCTAAGAGCAGTTAAAGTTAACTTTAAAACATAAATCAGTTGATTGATCCATCTCTGCCTATTTTTCCAAACTTTGGTAGCTTCAATCACTGTAAGCTCCATCTGTATGCCATGTCCCCATTGTTTCCAGAACACATCAGATTTCTTTCCTATTTCATGGACATTCAGTATGTTCCCAGCATCACAAACACCCCTCCCCTTTTTTTGTTGTTAAAATATCATTGAAAATATCATGATTTCAGGGAGACCTTCTCTGATACCATATCTAAAAGAATGTGCTCATTCTTTTTAACATTGTCCTGAAAATGCAGCACTTGTATAATGATGCCACATAGATACATACATACATACATACATAACTTCATATTGTCATTTTACTTACTTATTAATAATCTGTCTTATCCAAGAGAATGAAGGCTATAGGAGAAATAAAAAAGGGGTCTGTCTTCTTCAACACTGAATCTTTATTGCTTAGTAGAAAGCCTATCATATACTAAATAGTTAATAATAAATCCCTGCCTCATTGATATTCATAAGTAGAAAGCTTCCTTAAATCCTTCTGTAGTAAAACAATTTCTTCCAAATAAGTAACAGTATCTTCATCAATCTATGATATAATAAACAGAGAATTTGGTGTATTTTAAATTACCATAATTTAAGTGTTTAAATAAAAATTTTCATGATAGTGAGATATTTATTTGTATAAAATGTAATTCCATACTACAATGACTAAAAAATTCATATCAAAGTGGTTTGTCTAATTCTTAATAAACATTTATTAAGATCATGATAACATGAAGATCAATTTCTTTCATCATTGTTCAAAGGTCAATTCAAAACAAAATACTACTGTTTACAGTTTTTCATAAATTAGTTGGAATATTCCATTATAAAAGCTATTTCAATGATGTTAGGATTAGAAAGAATGATGACTTTGTGCCTATCTGATTTTCTGACAATAAGAAAAAATTGAAGCAATTAGAGAGTAATGAATATAAACACATGTAAGGGTATTCTTGGGAAATTTGAATATTTGCAAATTAGGAGATCCAGATGACAGGCACATTTGGAGATTAAGGGAACTGGTAAACATCCTGTATCATTTAAAGTTCTGAAAAAATTTTGAAAGTTCAGAATGAAGAATAATTTGAGAGGAAAGAAAATGACAAATTCATTTTTAATGGGGAAAAAAGTCTGTGATGGTAATATTAATAGATTAATCAATATTGTAATGCAATTGCTGTGAGCATTACAGTAGTCATTCTAAATGTTAAAATAACATCTACTTCATATGTGGCACCCTTAGAGATAGAGATTTATTCAAAACTTAAAAAGAAATAATAAATCCTATACATGAAGTCAATTTAGGAAAATCTTAGGAAGTTGCTGATGAGATAATATCAGACTTGCACTTAAAATGATCAAATTTCATGTAATAATAAAATGAGAAGAATTGAGAACTCTGACATAGACAAGAATATAATGAAAGTAAATATAACAAATATGAGTAGAGGAAAACAAAATGAAATTCATACTGGGAAAGTAAAAGTTAATATATCAGGTGAAATAAAATTTTAAATAAGCGTAAAATGAAGGTCAAATGCTGGACAAGACAATCTCCAAAGAAATCTAAGTGAGATATGGTCAGACAAATGAGATATTGTGTATGGGAAAAAAAGAAAAAGAATAAAGAGGAATACTTGATTTTAAATCCAATGGGAGACATATCTGTATGAAATCTTTAATTGTTTTAATTTCTAAGATTAAAAGTCTGTTGAGCACAAATATTTGTTAACTATTGTCCACAAAATCAAAATAAACCAAATCAAAAAAAAACATTGATTTTATTCCCCTGAAAATAAGCAAATTATAGAATTTAGTACATAAAATGAGAGAGTCTAAAAGTTTATATGAGGCAACATTGCAAAGTAGAAAAGAATCTGAAAAGTCTGCCCTAAACTCATTGTGGCAGAAGCTGGATCAAAACCAAGGTCTGTTTTTTTGTGTTTTTTTTTGAAATCCAGACATCAGATATTTATTTTCCGAATTAAGATTAAACTAGTAATGGTACAGAAGAAGAGAGAATTCATTGTAAAAATATGAGCCACCTATCAAGTCATAAAAACTAATGTCCCACAATAAAATAAATGTATATGCAATTTTTAACATATTAGTCTGATATTAATATCAGGTAAATAAATACACCCCTTGTGGGAAGTGACTTCATTTGAATAGCTTATTTTGCAACCTCAAAAAAAGAAAAGAAAATTATTTGTAATTCATCATATACTGTTTCCATATCATATATATATGAAATGAGAGACAAATTCAGCATTTAATTAAAAGCATAAAATATGTCAATACTTTATTATATGAGCACACTCCAAAAGTGAAATAGTATTATTATACTTGTTTTTTTCAGCACAATTAAGTTTAATTTTATTTTAATGTGACAAAGCTAGATATATTTTGAGTGAGACAGAAAAAAATGAAATAACTAGTCTTTTTATGACCGTTAAAGATTTGAAAGCAATCTATAAGAGTGGGAGGGTGTTTACCCTACATATCTGGATAAGGTCCAGTTTGGGTAATTGCATACCACCTGCCAAGTTTCTCCCTGAACTGCAGTTTCCAGTCCGCAGAGCTGTTAGCAGCTGCTATATGTTATCCTAGTGATGGCTGCAATTTCTGTCATGAAGAAAATGGTCCTTTCTTCTTTATTTGTTTGAAGAGTTAATAGGAATCAATACTATCAATAGCTGTCTTGGAAAAAGAAATCATCTGCGTATCAGACAATCTTTTGTACAAAACCTGCAACATCTAAGCCATTTAACAGGAAAGTTTAAAAATAATAATAAGTACTTTTCCTGAATGAGTTCTATTATATAATGAGAATATGTCTCTTTGAAGCCAAAGAGTAGGGGAAAATTTTTTTTAAATGGTTTTCAAAACATAGATGACAGGGCTTCCCTGGTGGCGCAGTGGTTGAGAATCTGCCTGCCAATGCAGGGGACACGGGTTTGAGCCCTGGTCTGGGAAGATCCCACATACCGCGGAGCAACTGGGCCTGTGAGCCACAACTACTGAGCCTGCGCGTCTGGAGCCTGTGCTCTGCAGCAAGAGAGGCCGCGATAGTGAGAGGCCCGTGCACCGCGATGAAGAGTTGTCCCCACTCGCTGCAACTAGAGAAAGCCCTCACACAGAAACGAAGACCCAACACAGCTATAAATAAATAAATCAATTAAAACAAAAACCAAAAACCAAAAACCAACAAAAAAAAATAGATGAAGATTAGATGAAAGTGATGGTCAGATCTGCATTATGATGGGCATAGATATTCATCCTCAAGTCATGAAGAGTTAAATTTGTAAGTCTTATCTAGTATTTAGATTTTGGTTTCCATCACTTTGGGAGAATTCATTTAAATCATTTAAAACCACCTCAGTTTATATATTAATTTGTATTTTCCCAATGTGAATACCATTTTATTTTTCTCTCCTCATATTTCTTATCTTTAGATTCACATCATAGTCTTGTCTTTGTGAACGTTCTCAATTCTTTTCCAATTAAGATTTCCATTTCCTGATGATCTCTCTTCCTCTGCTTTTCCTATCAGTCATGAAAATTACTCAGATAGGAAATTTTCTAATTCAGGATTCTTTAACTTTATTTCTGAATCTGTGTGGATTACGAAAAGTTGTTTTGCAGAAAACAAGTCTCAAGTTCTTTCTGGAAAATTAAATAAGTTAAACACACACGCATGCACACATGCACAAAAACACACACTATCAGTCCTTTATTTATTGAGCTCTTATTCATCTTTATACTTTAATTTGAGCATTACCTCCTAGGGGAAGATTTCTCATTCACCCACACATAGTTCAATTCAGGTTCTTTTGTTATCTTCTATTATAGAAATCCTTTTCTTCTTCTTAGATTAAGGTTTTTTCCTTGAATTTATAATTATACATGTGTTTGTATAATATTATGGTTACTTTCTTTCTTCTTCACTAGGGCTTAGTTTCATGAAAACAGCACATTTTGTGTAAGTACTTTATAAATATTTTTGGAGTTAATAAGGAATATTTTGGGAAATATTACTCTAATTCTATGTTACCCTTAGCGCTTAGCTTTTTTTTTAACTTTTTATACATATTTAATATTGAGCATTTAATGATTATTAATCAAAATACTAACTTATTTCACATATATCATTTAGCTTTCACAACAATTAAATGAATGATGTATTCATATTGTCATTTTAAAAGCTAGGAAATAAAGATGTAGATATGATAAATACTTTTCTGCCTGGAAAGGAACACAGCTGAATTTAAATAGATTTGTCTGACTCCAAAATCTATATTCTTAGTGATTTTGTTAAATGTCCACTATGTTTTAATCTAAATTTCTCTAAACACCAGCTTTTATATAATAAAAGTTTCATACTTTGTGGAATTTGGAAATAATTATATCCAATTTATAACATTATAGTTTAGATTCTGGGTTGAAGTTCTATGAACAATTTTTTTTTTTCTGGCAAGCTCTATTACAATCAGTGTGCATCTTTCAAAATTTCAAAAGCTTAGGAGCTGAAACCAATCTTTTAGCTTTAGGAAGAAACTACTAAAATAGATTTTTCAGTGCAATGTTTCAAAAGTATATACTGATAGAGTAAAAGAAAGTCTCTCTTTTTTTAACATCTTTATTGGAGTATAATTGCTTTACAATGGTGTGTTAGTTTCTGCTTTATAACAAAGTGAATCAGTTATACATATACATATATCCCCATATATCTTTCCTCTTGCATCTCCCTCCCTCCCACCCTCCCTATCCCACCCCTCGAGGTGGTCACAAAGCACCGAGCTGATCTCCCTGTGCTATGCGGCTGCTTCCCACTAGCTATCTATTTTACGTTTGGTAGTGTATATATGTCCATGTCTCTCTTAAATCAATCCAATATAATCCAAAAGAGAAAGTGACAATCTCATTAATCATAATAACCATTGCATTCTCAGTACATACTAGATCTGGGGTTTCATCTAGATTTGGTTTCCGTAATAATTTCAAAAACACATGTGTATTTAATGATTATTTTATTCTAGGCTGATGTTAGATCTTCAGGACATACATTAGTCACTAGGAATGCTCACAATGGTTCAGTGGTTCTGAGATCCAGGCTGTTCCCCAAAGAAGTTAAAGCCAGAATCTGAGAATAGGAATCAGACATCATCAGATGATTCAAAGGTACAGCGAAAGTGGAGAACCGTTGTTCTAGTGAAGTGACAACAGCCAGGGTTCATTAATTGAATACCAGAGTAGGAACGATGCAGGGAGGGCTGGACTTAAGATTCTTTCATCATAAATTTAATCACATCTTCAGTGTCTTAATTGGTGCTTCTTATAATTGCTTACCTTAATTGAATCCTGCCTTTAGTGTGAAGAAACAGGCTCTTCTGAAACCTCAATTTAGGTGGAATCCATTGATGTCTCTACACTTATTTTCTCTCAGAAGCAAGGAGATAAGACTTTTCTTATCTTTCCATTCCTCTCCTAATCTGTTGTCTTAAACTTACTTACAATTTGTTTCTTTGTTTTGTACTCTCATATAATTTGCTGCATACCCTCTATCTCATTTCAGTTTGTCTATAGAAACACATGGTTCTAAATGTTTCCTCAAATTATTATTTTGGAAAGCTTCTGTATCTGGGCTTACAATCTTTACAGTCTCCCTTTATATCCTTGGCTCGTGCATCATTGTGGGAGACTTTACTCTCCCATGGATGATTCATTCAGCGTAGAAGCTCACAATCCTTGACTTGCTCAAATTCTATGATCTTCAACTTCTTTCCATTTATATCTCTCAAATGCACATTCAATCCATATTTTGTCATCATATAGAAGTGCTCTTCCTCATATACTAGAAATTTAAAACAGCATTATTTATCCAGTATTTGTTTGTTCACCAATTTATCACTGTATACTAGCTTCCTACAGCATTTAATAATTTTCTAACTATAATCCATCACCTGGACTATGTTGTTTCAATCCTTAGACCTTAAACACTTTATTTTTACACTTTATCATGTCTTTCAGTTTCTGCATCAGAGAGGTCCCCTTCAAAAAACGGTCAAGGGTAATTTTTCTGAGCATTTGAGAAATAAGAAAAATATCAAGTAATCAAAGACAGAAACTTCCTTGTTTGGCATGGTTAAGGGAAAGCCTAGGAATATTTATATTATAATTGCTTTGCTCTCACAAACACAAACCTTATCATATCACCAGAACAAAATCTGCCATTGTCTTTAGAGTTGTGTCATAGTTTCCTCTGTATGCACACTAAAATATTAATTGATACACAATAACTAAGATAGATAGATAGATAGAGACATTCACACATATGTGTTCAATGAATATATGGATAGATGAAAGGATGGATGATTGGAATGTAAACCTGTTAAATCTCTTTTATTTTATCCTCTAGGCAAGGAGTTGCCCTTATAGGAAATTGACCTAATTTTATCAGCAAATAAACTGAAAAAGGAAAAGAGGAGAGATATATGCAGATTTAAAAGACTTAAGATATATTTAAACTGCGTGAATTGTGATTCAACTAAACGTTCAAAAAACCTAGCAATTTTGTGATAACAAGAAATTATGAGTACTGCCTAGATATTACATGATATAGTTATTTTATGTATACTAATGGTATTATGGCTATCATTTTAAGAAGGAACTGTTTTTAGAGATGCATACTGTAATATTGTATTTATGTATGAAATGATGTGAAGTGTTGCATTTTCTTTAAAATAATCTGGGGTAGGAAGAACAGATAAGGATAAAAAGGAGAAAGAATGGCTGAATTTATTGATTACTAAATCTATGTGATGTGTATATGGAAGTTCATTAACCTATTCTTTCTCCTAACATATATGATTGAAATTTTCCATAACAAAATGTTAAAATACAATTTTCTGAAGTAAATTTTTAAGTAATCTTTCACACTTAAATTATTTTGATGCAATCAAGTTATTGGCAACATTAGTAATATATCCTTTAATAAACTCAAGAATTATTACACATCAAATCCTGTCATCAAATATTCAAATCTCAAAAAAGGATTACATAACAAAATACTTACCAAAAGTGAGTCTTCTTTTTCTTATCTCTAACACATTAGAGTTGGCTTTCAACCCAAAGACATTAGGACACCCCTGTTTCATACCAATCATGAGCCAGTGACGAGTCTGCCTGCAGAGAGTGCAGGAATTAGGACACTAGATAACTTCACTGTGAAGAGAAAAACTGAGAAGTTGAGAAAAGAACAACTTTGTTGTGTAAAACTCTGCTTGAAATATCACTGCTCTTGCACATTAAGGTTTATGAAAACATTATGTAAGATGACAACTTGAAAATAAATTAACTTCAATATGATTCTGGAAGACATGGCTGTGTAGAGCCAGGCCACATATTCAGCACATAAAGCAAATTGAGACTGGATAAGTAAGAATCAGCAAATAAAATGAGACACTGAATACTATTATATTTTTCTCTATCTCTTTCATATTCCTCTCTCTCTCCTCCTGTCTTTCTGTCTCACAGGGCTCCAGTTTAACCGATAAGAAAAAATGCAGTTCTCAGCAATATATTTTATTGGATCAGCAGAAAAGAGGGCCAGAAAGGGGGCAGATGAGGGATAATTATAATGTATCCTTATTAGCATATTTTTGCTATTCTGGCTCAGAAAGATTTAGTGTTGCTTAAGTAATATCAGAAAAAGAACTCATGAAAACATGATAAACACTCATCTGTGCCTAAGACCAGCAGTCCTCAACATTTTTGGAACCAGGAACCGGTTTCATGGAAGACAATTTTCCCACAGACTGGGGAGGGGGTGTGGTTTGGCGATGATTCAAGCGAATTACATTTATTATGCACTTTATTTCTATTACTATTAGATTGTAATATATCATGAAATAGTTATACAATTCACCATAATGCAAAATAAGTGGGAGCCCTGAGCTTGTTTTCACTTGCCACTCACTGACAGGTTTTTTTTTTCTTTATTTTTTTTCAAACATCTTTCTTTGAGTATAATTGCTTTACAGTGTTGTGCTAGTTTCTGCTGTATAAAAAAGTCAATCAGCTATATGTATATATACATACCCATATACCCTCTCTCTTGCATCTCCCTCCCATCCTACCTATCTCTCCCCTGTATATGGTCACAAAGCACCGAACTGATCTCCCTGTGCTAGGAAGTGGCTTCCCACTAGCTATCTATTTTACATTTGGTAGTGTATATATGAAATTGCTACTCTCTCACTTCGTCCCAGCTTACCATTCCCCGGCCCCATGTCCTCAAGTCCATTCTCAACATCTGCATCCTTATTCCTGTCCTGCCCCTAGGTTCATCAGAACCATTTTTTTTTTCAGATTCTATATATATGTGTTAGCATACAGTATTTATTTTTCTCTTTCTGACTTACTTCACTATGTATGACAGATCCTACGTCCATCCACCTCACTATAAATAACTCAATTTCTTTTATTTTATGGCTAAGTAATATTCCATTGTTATATATGTGCCACATCGTCTTTATCCATTCATCTGCCGATGGACACTTAGTTTGCTTCCATGTCCTGGCTATTGTAAAAAGACCTGCAATGAACATTGTGGTACATGACTTTTTTTGAATTATGGTTTTCTCAGGGTATATGCCCAGTAGTGGGATTGTGAGGTCGTATGATAATTCTATTTTTACTTTTTTGAGGAACCTCCATACTGTTCCCCATAGTGGCTGTATCAATTTACATTCTCACCAACAGTGCAAGAGGGTTCCCTTTTCTCCACGCCCCCTCCAGCATTTATTTTTGGTAGATTTTTTTGATGATGATCATTCTGAAATGTGTAAGGTGATACCTCACTGTAGTTTTGATTTGCATTTCTCTAATGATTAGTGATGTTGAGCATCCTTTCATGTGTTTGTTAGCAATCTGTATATCTTCTTTGGAGAAATGTCTATTTAGGTCTTCTGCCCATTTTTGGATTGTGTTGTTTGCTTTTTTAATATTGAGCTGCATAAACTTGTATATTTTGGAGATGAATCCTTTGTCAGTTTCTTCATTTGCAAATATATCCTCCCATTCTGAGGGTTGCCTTTTCATCTTGTTTATGGTTTCCTTTGGTGGGCAAAGATTTTAAGTTTCATTAGGTCCCATTTGTTTATTTTTTTATTTTTGTTTTTATTTTGTTTTTATTTCCATTTATTTCCATTTCTCTAGGAGGTGGGCCAAAAAGGATCTTGCTGGGATTTATGTTAAAAAGTGTTCTTCCAATGCTTTCCTCTAAGAGTTTTATAGTATCTGGCTTTACGTTTGGGTCTGTAAACCATTTTGAGTTTATTTTTCAGTATGAAGTTAGGAAGTGTTCTAACTTCACTCTTTTACATGTAGCTGTCAAGTTTTCCCAGAACCATTTATTGAAGAGGTTGTCTTTTCTCCATTGTATATTCTTGCCTCCTTTGTCAAAGATAAGATGACCATATGTGTGTGGGTTTATCTCTGGGATTTCTATCCTGTTCCATTAACTATATTTCTGTTTTTGTGCCAGTACCATACTGTCTTGATTATTGTAGTTTTGTAGTATAGTCTGAAGTCTGGGAGCCTGATTCCTCCAGCTCCATTTTTCTTTCTCAAGATTGCTTTGGCTATTTGGAGTCTTTCGTGTTTCCTTACAAATTGTGAAATTTTTTGTTCTACTTCTGTGAAAAAGGCCATTGGTAGTTTGATATGGATTCCATTGAATCTGTAGATTGCTTTGCATAGTATAGCCATATTCACAATGTTGATTCAGCCAATCCAAAAACATGGTTTATCTCTCCATCTATTTGTATCATCTTTAATTTCTTTCATCAATGTCTTATGGTTTTCTGCATACAGGTCTTTTGTCTCCATAGGTAGGTTTATTCCTAGATATTTTATTCTTTTTGTTGCAATAGTGAATGGGATTATTTCCTTAATTTCTCTGTCTGATTTTCCTTGTTAACGTATAGGAATGCAAGAGATTACTGTGTATTTATTTGTATCCTGCTACTTTACCAAATTCATTGATTAGCTCTAGTAGTTTTCTGGTAGCATCTTTAGGATTCTCTATGTATAGTATCATGTCATCTGCAAACAGTGACAGTTTTACTTCTTCTTTTCCGATTTGTATTCCTTTTATTTCTTTTTCTTCTCTGATTGCTGTGGCTAGTAATTCCAAAACAGTGTTGAATAGTAGTGGTGAGAGTGGGCAACCTTGGCTTGCCCCTGATCTTAGAGGAAATGGTTTCAGTGTTTCACCACTGTGAATGATGTTGGCTGTGGGTTTATCATATATGACCTTTATTATGTTGAGGCAAGTGACCTCATTGCCTACTTTCTGGAGAGTTTTTATCATAAATGAGTATTGAATTTTGTAGAAAGCTTTTTCTGCATCTATTGAGATTATCATAAGGATTTTATTCTTCAACTTGTTAGTATGGGGTATCACATTGATTGATTTGCATATATTGAAGAATCCTTGCATTCCTGGGATAAACACCACTTGATCAAGGTGTATGATCCTTTTAATGTGCTGTTGGATTCTGTTTGCTAATATTTTGTTGAGGATATTTGCATCTATGTTCATCAGTGATATTGGCCTGTAGCTTTCCTTTTTGGTGACATCTTTGTCTTGTTTTGATATCAGGGTGATGGTGGCCTCCTAGAATGAGTTTGGGAGTGTTCCTCCCTCTGCTATATTTTGGAAGACTTTGAGAAGGATAGATGTTAGCTCTTCTCTAAATGTTTGATAGAGTTTGCCTGTGAAGCCATCTGGTCCTGGGCTTTTGTTTGTTGGAAGATTTTTGATCACAGTTTCAATTTCAGTGCTTGTGATTAGTCTGTTCATATTTTCTATTTCTTCCTGGTTCAGTCTCGGAAGGTTGTGCATTTCTCAGAATTTGTCCATTTCTTCCACGTTGTCCATTTTATTGGCATAGAGTTGATTGTAGTAATTTCTCATGATCCTTTGTATTTCTGCAGTGTCCGTTGTTATTTCTCCTTTTTCATTTCTAATTCTATTGATTTGAGTCTTCCCCCATTTTATCTTGATGGTTCTGAATGGATAGTAGTTTATCAATTTTGTTTATCTTCTCAAAGAACCAGCTTTCAGTTTTATTGATCTTTGCTATTGTTTCCTTCATTTCTTTTTCATTTATTTCTGATCTGATCTTTATGATTTCTTTCCTTCTGCCAACTTTAGGTTTATTTTGTTCTTCTTTCTCTAATTGCTTTAGGTGTAAGTGTAGGTTGTTTCTTTGAGATTTTTGTTTTTTTCTTGAGGTAAGATTGTATTGCTATAAACTTCCCTCTTAGAACTGCTTTTGCTGTATCCCAAATGTTTTGGGTTCTCGTGTTTACATTTTCATTTGCTTCTAGGTATATTTTGATTTCCTCTTTGATAACTTCAGTGATCTCTCGATTATTAAGTACTCTGTTGTTTAGCCTCCATGTGTTTGTATTTCTTACAGATTTTTTTTCTGTAATTGATATCTAGTCTCATAGCGTTGTGGTTGGAAAAGATACTTGATACGATTTAAATTTTCCTAAATTTACCAAGGCTTGATTTGTGACCCAAGATATGATCTATCTTGGAGAATGTTCCATGAGCACTTGAGAAAAATGTGTATTTTGTTGTTTTTGGATGGAATGTCCTATAAATATCAATTAAGTCTGTCTTGTTTAATGTATCATTTAAAGCCTGTGTTTCCATATTTATTTTCATTTTGGATGATCTGTCCATTGGTGAAAGTGGGGTGTTAAAGTCCCCTACTATTAGTGTGTTACTGTCGATTTCCCCTTTTATGGCTGTTAGCATTTTCCTTATGTATTGAGGTGTTCCTATGTAGGGTGCATAAATATTTACAATTTTTATATCTTCTTCTTGGATTGATCCCTTGATCATTATGTAGTGTCTTTCTTTGTAATAGTCTTTATTTTAAAGTCTATTTTGTCTGATATGAGAATTGATACCCAGTTTTCTTTTGATTTCCATTTATGGGATATCTTTTTCCATCCCTTCACTTTCAGTCTTTATGTGTCTCTAGGTCTGAAGTGGGTCCCTTGCAGACAATATATATACGGGTTTTGTTTTTGCATCCATTCAGCCAGTCTATATCTTTCGTTTGGAGCACTCAATCCATTTACATTTAAATTAATTATCAGTATGTATATATGTATCACCATTTTCTTAATTGTTTTGGGTTCGTTTTTGTAGGTCTTTTCCTTCTCTTGTGTTTCCTGCCTAGAGAAGTTCCTTTAGCATTTGTTGTAAAGCTGGTTTGGTGGTGCTGAATTCTCTTAATTTTGCTTGTCTATAAAGCTTTTAATTTCTCCATCGAATCTGAATGAGATCCTTGCTGGGTAATCTTGGTTGTAGGTTTTTCCCTTTCATCACTTTAAATATTTCTTGCCACTTCCTTCTGGCTTGCAGAGTTTCTGCTGAAAGATCAGCTTTTAACCTTATGGTGATTCCCTTGTGTGTCATTTGTTGCTTTTCCCTTGCTGCTTTTAATATATTTTCTTTGTATTTAACTTTTGATAGTTTGCTTAATATGTGTCTTGCCATGTTTCAACTTGGATTTATCATGTATGGTACTCTCTGTGCTGGACTTGATTGACTATTTCCTTTCCCATATTAGGGAAGTTTTCAACTATAATCTCTTCAAATATTTTCTCAGTCCCTTTCTTTTTCTCTTCTTCTTCTGGGACCCTTTTACTTCGAATGTTGGTGCGTTTAATGTTGTCCCAGAGGTCTCTGAGCCTGTCCTCAATTCTTTTCATTTTTTTTTTTTTTCTTTACTCTGCTCTGTGGTAGTTATTTCCACTATTTTATCTTCCAGGCCACTTGTCCATTCTTCTGCCTCAGTTATTCTGCTATTGATTCCTTCTAGAGAATTTTTAATTTCATTTATTGTGTAGTTTATCATTGTTTGTTTGCTCTTTAGTTCTTCTAGGTCCTTGTGAAGTGTTTCTTGTATTTTCTCCATTCTATTCCCAAGATTTTGGATATCTTTATTATTATTATTCTGAATTATTTTTCAGGTTGACTGCCTATTTCCTTTTCCCTTGTTTGGTCTGGTGGGTTTTTACCTTGATCTTTCACCTGCTGTGTATTTCTCTGTGTTCTCATTTTGCTTAACTTACTGTGTTTGGTGTCTCCTTTTCGCAGGCTGCATGTTCGTAATTCCCATTGTTTTTGGTGCCTGCCCCCAGTGGGTAAGGTTGGTTCAGTGGGTTGTGTAGGCTTCCTGGTGGAGGGGACTGGTGCCCTGGTGGGTGGGGCTGGATCTTATCTTTCTTGTGGACAGGGCTGCTTCCAGTGGTTTGTTTCAAGGTGTCTGTTAACTTAGTATGATTTTAGGCAGCCTCTCAGCTAATGGGTGGGGTTTTTTTTCCTGCCTTGCCTGTTGTTTGGCATGTGGCATCCAGCACTGGAGCTTGCTGGCCATTAGGTGGAGCTGGGTCTTACCTTGAGATGGAGATCTCTGTGAGAGCTCTCGTCAATTGATATTACATGGGGCCAGGAAGTCTCTGGTGGTCCAATGTCCTGAACTTGACTCTCCCACTTCAGAGGCTCAGGCCTGACACTAGGCTGGAGCACCAAGATTCTGTCAGCCACACGGCTCAGAAGAAAAGGGAGAATAAAAGAAAGAAAACATAATAATAAATTTAAAAATAGAATTATTAAAATAAAAAAATCTAAAAAAGGTAATAATAATAAAAAAAGAAGAGAGCAACCAAACCAATAAGCAAATCCACCAGTGATAAAAAGAGCTAAAAACTATACTAAGATAAACCTAAAAATCATAAACAAGTCAGATGCAGACAGCAAAACCCAAGTCTACAGTTACTCCCAAAGTCCACCCCTTCAATTTTTTTGGCTTATTTGCTGTCTATTCAGGTATTCCACAGATGCAGGGTACATCAAGTTTATTGTGAGGATTTAATCCAGTGCTCCTGAGGTTGCGCGGAGAAATTTCCCTTTATCTTCTTCTTTTGCACAGCTCCTAACGTTCAGCTTTGGTTTTGGCCCCATCTCTGTATGTAGGTTGCCCTCAGGCATCTGTTCCCGCTCACACAAGAAGGGGTTAAAGCAGCGGCTGATTAGGGGACTCTGCTTCACTCAGGCCAGGGAAAGGGAGGAGTACAGAATGCGGGGTGAGCCTGCGGCAGCAGAGGCAGGTGTGATGTTGCAACAGCCTGATGCACTCTGTATGTTCTCCTGGGGAAGTTGTCCCTGGATCACGGGACCCTGGCAGTTGCAGACTGCACAGCCTCCCAGGAGGGGAGGTGTGGATAGTGACCTGTGCTTGCACACAGGATTCTTGGTGGCTGCAGCAGGAGCGTTAGCATTCCATGCCCATCTTTTGTTTCCAAGCTGATAGCCACAGCACGCACCTGTCTCTGGAGCTCGTTTAGGCGGTGCTCTGCCTTCTGTGGGCAGACAGGGAAGGAATCCCCTCTCCTCTCGCACCCCAAAACAATGATCTCTTGCCTCTTAGGCAGTTGTAGACTTTTTCCTTGACTCTCTCCCAGCTAGCTGTGATGCAATAACCCCCTTCAGTCTGTGTTCACGCAGCTGACCCCAGTCCTCTCCCTGTTGTTTGACCTCTGAAACCCGAGCCTCAGCTCGCAGCCCCCACCCACCCTGGTGGGTGAGGAGACAAGCCTCTCAGGCTGATGAGTGCTGGTTGGCACCGAACCTCTGTGTGGGACTCTCTCTCCTTTGCCCTCTGTACCCCTGTTCCTGCACTCTCCTCCATGCTCTGAATCTTCCCCACAGCCCACCCACTGTCTCTGACAGTGAAGGGGCTTCCTAGTGTGTGGAACCTTTTCCTCCTTCACAGTTCCCTCCCAGAGGTGCAGGTCCCATCCCTATTCTTTTGTGTCTGTTTTTTCTTTTTGCTTTTTCCCTACCCGGGTACATGGGGATTTTCTTGCCTTTTGGGAAGTCTGAGGTCTTCTGCCAGCGTTCAGTATGTGTTCTGTAGGAGTTGTTCCACATGTAGCTATATTTTTGATGTATTTGTGGGGTGGTAGGTGATCTCCACATCTTACTCCTCTGCCATCTTTAAGGTCCCGACCACTGATAGGGCTTTCATATGAGTCTGCAAGCAATTGATTTATTATGGTCCCTGTGCAGTCAAACCTCTCTGCTAATGATAATCTGTATTTGCAGCCATTCCCCAGTGCTAGCATCACCTCCTCAGCTCCACCTCAGATCATCAAGCATTAGATTCTCCTAAGGAGTGTGCAACCTAGATCCCTCCCATATGCAGTTCACAGTAGGGTTCGCTTTCCTATGAGAATCTAATGCCTCCGCTGATCTGACAGGAGACAGAGCTCAGGGTAATGCAAGTGATGGGGAGCAGCTGTAAAACAGATGAAGCTTTGCTCACTCACCCGCCACTCACCTCCAGCTGTGTGGTCTGGTTCCTAACAGGCTACAGACCAGTACCTGTCCACAGCCTGGGGGTTGGGGAACCCCTGCTTAAGACTATGTTTAGAAAACCTCTGTAAGGTTTTCCTCAGAAAGTTAGACTTTTCAAATGGCAGTTTAGGTGCTTAAGAAACGAGACAAAACCTGCCCATCTTCTTAAAGCCTGGGCCTGGAATCAGCATGGTGTCACATCCACTGTATTTTATCAGTCAAAGCAGTCAGAGGCTACCCCCAGATTCAAAAAGGGGGAGCCTTTCACTTCTTGATTAGAGACACATCAAAGATTTGGACTCCCTATTTAGCCCACCATAGAAAAGAAAGGGAAGGGAAATTTTCCTTAAAAAATAGACTTGAAAGGCAGGATTTTGAAAACATGAAACCCAGCGTTATCAACTTTCCTGTATGGTAGATTCTGTGATGTAGAGGCCTCCTTAAAAATCGAGAGACTCATTGCTGCTGCAGGGAATTCTGCCTCATGGTAGCACACAGCTGAGTTCCTGTTCAAAAATTACTCTCAAAGGAATCTTTACTTACTCAAAATTCAACCCCTCCATGGGGCAAATCACATCCTATGACTAGCTAATGTAGGGCACAAAGGCCTGGGTCATTTCCTCGCAATTTGGGGTGATGTTCCAGAGTTCCCTGTGGAACTTCTTAGCAGCTCAAGTTCTCCCTCTGTCCACACCTGCTTCCTTTACATTTTCAGTAGTGTTTTGAGAGTACCCCCCAAAAATCTCCTCACACAAGACAGCAGCAGAGTACTTCCTGAATGATTGACCTATGACACTTTTCCTATAGATGATAAATGGCTATGCATTAATCTATACATCATAAAACATAGATCTTTATTATTTTTTGACACAAAATATACTATATACTTATACTTTTTATTTACTAATCAAATCAGTCACAAGAGCTTTATATGAAATACGATGCATGCAGTTATTTTAATTATTTTAGAATTATTTCCATACAAAGCAGATAACGACCTAAAGTCCTAACTTGGGACTGAATGGCAGTTCACTGAGTGTTTTTAGAGTGATTTAAAAAAAAAAAAAATCTACAATCAGATGTTTCCTCCTCTGAAGTTCAAACACATTACAATGTCATTATCTGTAATACTCTGCTGATTCGCTGTCTATTTTAAAGGAATTGGGACTTATCTGAAAACAAAGTCCCCACAGTCAAGCAGCTTAAATGTACAAAAGAGAAAGAGGCAATCAGAACTGCAGGGAGGTTGCAAATCACATTGATTTTAAGATTAAAGGTATGAGATTGAATGAGTCAAAAGTAATGCAAATTTCATGCCAAGCTCAACCAGAACAAAGTCATTTTGTTCAGTTAACAAAACTGTAGTTTTATAATTTTTTCTTCTCTACTTTCTTCTCCACTTCCAGTATTTCTAGGCCTTGAAGAAAACAAAAGTGCTGACAGAATGTGAGATCACACATATTGACACTCAGTATTTTGTGTCCAGGGCAAAATGATTAGAATCATCATATTTGAAATTTTCTATACAAATCTTTCTATCCAGTGACTTTCTATTTATATAACTGACCTCATTTTCCAAAGTAGCCAAGCAGAACCATTTACTGCTCTCTGCACCTGCCCCATTCTTTCACCACTAGTGTTTCTGTCTTCTTTACTACCTTCCTTTTTCTCCTTAGATATTGACTTTCCTCAGTGTTAAGGCCCCTTATTGCTACCTACACTCTCTCTTTTCAGGTATAATTTTCTCTTTAAACTCCACACATTCCTTAACATGTTAAAAAATAAAGCTAATAAACTTACATTTGTATTTCCAGTCTTACCTCTCTTCCGAAATCCAATCCCGCTTTGTAAGATGTCTCTAGAGCATTTCCACTAAATGTTTCACCATTATCTCCAATCAACATGCCCAAACTTATCTTCAACTCTTTTACCATGAATTATAAATTATTTGTTCATTATTATTATGTCAATTTTAATGACATCATCATTCTTATACTTACTCATATTTTAAATCTAGCATTTTCTTTGGTAAATTCCTTTCTTTCAGCTCTCATATCACCTGAAGTCAAATTTCATTATCAAGACTGCTTGGTCCCTCTTGTTTAGTTTGTTACTTACTTTAGGTTCTTATAAACTCACACCTGGAGTACTAGATTTTATTCATTCAACGGTATTAGTTGAGCTCCAATAATTTGCCAGGTTCTATGCTCAGAACTGAGAAAACAGTTATTACGAAGATAGATATAGTGCTTGAAGTCGAGTACTTTACCTTCTTCAAGAAGAGAAACAGTATGATAATATGGCAAGTGCAGGGTCCTGAGGATGTAAAGAAGAGAGAACTTTTTTGATTTGTCCTTACCCTCTTATTTTTTAATGTACCCAGAATATCCATAAAAGGAGTAGGGCATCTGCTTTCTAACTAGAATACAATAAGTATCAGAAAATAATAAAGAGGATAAAAGGTAAAGAAAATGAAAATTAGATGACATTTTAACTACATGACAATGACAGCCTATGTGTAAGCCCTTTAGATGGTGCTAGGCATAAATATATATATATTTTTAAATCATGGTTAAATTTCAATAGCTCATAGATAGTAGTTTATCAATTTAAACAATTATTTGAGGTACACTTTTCTTAAAATTAAAATGTCTTCTTTTCATTTGTGTGTAATGATCCCAATTAATCAGACACCATATTACAAAATATGCTATTGTTTTGAAATAATTTTATGGATATTTGATTTTTCATGAATTCATATCTTTTCATTTGATCTTACTTAAAGTTCTTTGAGAGAGCCATATCTGACACATATTTCTATGTCTTAAGTGATAGTTCAGTATTTTGTACTTAATATCATTTAATATATATATGTGTTGATTCTCTTTCTCAGACATTTTAGTAATATCACTCTTCCAGTCTGAAATCCCAACTCCTTTAAACTGTTCTAAATGGGTGCCTTCTAAAATTGAGTCAGAGCAAATGTATCACTGTTCACTGTTTCTACAAAATTTTATCGACTCTTCAGCAGTAGGATTAAATTATTTAAAAGAAGAACTGCAAAGTTTGAACTTTTATAGACAGTTGTCTCTGTAAGTCACTTTTCTAGTATCACGATTTAGATATAGAAAAGGCTATTCAGCTTGAAGGGTGCATCTCAAGTCATCTCTTTCATCTTGCCCAGTGTTTTTGATGAACATAGTTCTGCATATCACTCCTGCTGTTAAAAAGCTTTTCTTTTTAACACTGCTGCCTCCACAGTGTTTCCCGGATTCCCAGGACAGCCTTCCTGCCTTAGGTTCTGGCACCAGCAAACCATTATTTAAGTTAATTAAGATAATTGTTGTCCCAAAGACTGCTTTGCCAAGAAAAAATGAAGTCACTAGGGTAATTTCTTTTTTGGGATTTATCTCTGTAATGCTATAAGATATTAATTACAGTTCAAATAACTTGAAATTTCTGACTCTATGCCTTACTAAGGAGAGATCTCCTACAGTGAAGAATTGTCCAATTATTCCTATATTTCACATTAAACTTTTTTTTTGTATTTTAGACTTGGAGGGATACTAGGTTCTTTTCTAAAGATAATATTTTCTTTAGCAAGAATATATGTGTTTGAATTATCCATATGAATATATTTGCACAGAAATTTGGGAAGATGGGAGATTAAAACAAATAATTAATTTCAGCAGAATTATAAAGATATAAACAATCATCATATAGTCTGTAAATTACTTCTCAAAAGAAATCAAGGGTAATGTTTACATCATATATATATATATATGATCATATATATGTCACATATATGAAATTTTATAATTTCATATCAGTATTTTATAGCATTAAATTGATAATGATTTAGTTAATTTTCTTCCCAAAAGTTTCAGCTGGCTCCTAAAATTTCCTTTTCATTTTTTAATTATTCCATAACCTCTAAAGTGTGTGAGAAAAAAAAAATCTTCATTTTCAAATATATTCTCCCCAACTCGTTCCTTTCACAGCCTCCACATTCCAGTCAAACATTTTTTTTTATTATTCCCATATGTGAAACATATTATACTGACTTCACACCTTTACAAGTTCTTTTTCCAGGTTTTCACATGACCTCATTTTCATAATCTATACCTATTATTCAGCACCCAATACCCAGCTAAAAATTGTATCTCCATAAAATCTTTCCTAAAACTTTAGCCTCCCCAATTCTTCTTTCCTCTATAGTATTGTATTAATCTAACATTCTTTTTTATTCTAATAATGTCCTATCAATTCAAGAATCAAAGACCATTTATATTCCACGCATCATCCTACACATAGACGATAGGATGTTAAGGATGAGTGTCCTGCATGCTTTACAGGCCTCACATCAGAGCATGAAAGATAGACATTGATCAAATAATAACACTGAAGTATGCCTGGGATTATGACAATGGAATTGTGTAAATTACTTAAACATAAACCCAATGTATAAGGTACCAGAAAGACTTCTCTGAGGACATCTCAAGTAAAGAAGGATAAATTTGAGTTTGAGGAGGTAGTGTACATGAAGGAGAAAGAAATTGATAGAAGGCCAGGATTTAGGTGAGATCATGACAAATTTGAAGAATTTTAAGATGTGAGGAATAGCTGGTGCATGTGTTGCTGGAGAAGTAGTTGAGTGACTTCATGGAGAACTTTGTGTAAAAGAATCTGAAACCTCTGAACAATTTAATGAAATGAATAATATGATAAAATTTGCAGTTTGGGAGATCTCTTTAATTATACTATAAAAGATGAGTTGGCAATTAGTAAGTGAACATTAAGAAGTGTCAGTGGTGATGAAGAAAATGACAAGGATTTTGTATATTTGTAGGCTGTGATATGCAAAATATTTTTGGAGGTTTGTAGAATTTGGTAATAGTAGTATAAATGTGAGGGAAAGAGAGAAAAAAAAGTAGAGATGTTTACATTTCTCTGTTGGGCAATTAGTGCCACATTCCAAGATATAGATTATTGTGCCAAAAGTGTAGGGACTATTTGAAGTTGATGATTTTAGTAACATTTGTATTAATTTTAAAATGTTTGTGCTAGATCAAAGTGACTATTTCTTGTAGATAGTGGATATATATATATATATATATATATATATATATTACTGTGTGTATATGTATGTATATGTATGACATGTGTATGTGTGATATATGAGTAGTGAGAGAGATCTAAAGAGAGAATTATATTGGTATATAGTTTCATTATATATAGATTTATATATTATATGAATATATAAATATATGAATACATGTATATGAAGATAGTACTATATGATATAGATATACACACACACATATATATATATGAAGAAAGACATAGATCTTAAATTTTAGTTAATACAATTAACATCAAATTGAATATGGAAAAAGAAATCTATGTAAGAGAGGTTCCAGGCAAATTATTTCCAAGATTAAAGTTAAAGGCTGTATCAACTTTATAAAACCTTATACAATCTTTTATGAGTTGAATTTGGTTGTATAAACATATGTATAAACTTTATACAACCTTTTATGACTTGATATAAAAACCAAACAAAAGCAATTCCAATTATGGAAATAGATGCAAAAATTCTTAAATTATTAGGAAGCTAAAACCAGCAATGTATATAAATAAAACAAATTATCATGCCACAAGAATTTGCTCCCTTACCTCTCACCCAGAGACTTAGGATGACTTAGTATTAGAAAATATTGTACTAAGGTTTTCTGACTTGCTCTTTGTCAGATTAAATATGTGGGGTCCATCTTGTCCAGAACTATTAAATGCTGTAATATATTACATATATATGGCATATGTTTAACATATATGTATGTAATAATTATATATTTAATATATAATATAAATTGCACATATAATGGCTGCAATATAGAAAATATGATATTAAATAATATATGCAATATATGATGTATTTTAAATTATATATGTGATATATATGTTACATATAACATAATATATATACTATGTATTTTTATATTGTTTCATGGCTATTTAACTTAATTTATTTTGGTTTAATTTTTCCACTTTTACTGAGATATAATTGATATACAGCACTGTATAAATTTGTTATACAGCATAATAATTTGACTTACATATGTTGTAAAATGGTTACCACAATAAGTTCAGTTAACATCTATCATCTAAGTACAAAAAAAAGAAAAATGTATTTTTCTTGTGATGTGAACTCTTGGCATTTATTCTCTTTACAACTTTCATATATACCGTAAAGCAGTGTTAAGTACAGTCATCCTATTGTACATTACATCCCTAGTACTTATTTATCTTAAACTGCAATTTTGTACCTTTCGTCCACCTTCATTCAATTCCCTCTCCCTCCATGCCCTGTATCTGGTAACAACACATCTGTTCTCCTTTACCATCTGCTTTTTCGGTTCTTTTTTAAAAAACTTTACACACAAGAGCAATGATAAAGTATTTGTCTCTCTCTGTCTCATTTATTTTACTAAATATAATGCCCTTAAGTTCCAAACATTTTGTCACAAGTGGGAGGAATTCCTTCCTTTTTATGGCAGAATAATATTCCATTCCATATACACTACATTTTCTTAGCCATTCATCTATCTATGGATACTTAGTTGTTGTTGTTGTTCTTGTTTTTTCCATGCCTTGGCTATTGAAAATCATGCTGCTATGAAAATGGGGGTACAGATGTCTCTTTGACATAATGTTTTTGTTTCTTTCATGTATATTCCCAGAAGTGGAGTTACTGGATCATATGGTAGTTATATCTTTGATTTTTTTGAGGAACCTCCATATTGTTTTCCATGGTGGCTGTACCAATTTACAATCCCACCAACAGTGCACTGGGGTTTTCTTTTCTCCACAGACTTACTAGCATTTGTTATCACTTGTCTTCTTGATGATAGTTCATGGCTATTTCAAAAACGAAATCTTAAATTTGAGAATAAATAAGAAAGAATTAATTCATTTCATTAGTGATTTTTCAATCCCAAATGACATGGAGTTAGAATTGAATAGCATAAATAGGATAAAGTTAGAAAGCAAATTTGGATGCCAGTAGGGTGGAATGTCAGACTAACCTCTCTCCCATTTTAATCCTGAGTATTCTCCAAAGGCCTAGAAGTAGAAGAAGCTACTGGAGACACCTTCACCTGAATTTGATTTAACATTGTACATTCCACTAAAACCAAGCTTAAAATTTAGTTTGAAATAATCTACATTTTTTGTGTCTCCCAGGTGCCTGACATAAACAGACATATTCATCATTTGGATGAATATAAATTTAAAAATAAGACTTCCACTTCTTTACGACAGAGGAATAACAGAGGTCAGATTTACCAACCTACTTTTAAAAAACCTAAAACATAATTAAAATATACAATATAATGGTTTTACAGAAATTGGATATCAGGTAGGGAGGACAGTGACCATTGAGATATAGGACACAAAAAAATGTGAGACTTATAATTGCCCAAGCTTCATTCCTGGAGAGTTTCCAGGCTGCAGTGTAGGAAGATTCTAAGAAATGTTTGTCTTCTCACTGAGGTGATGAGAGGAGATAGATACATACTAAGGCCAAGAGGATTAGATTTCATAGTGCAGAGTTCCAAAGAAAAGAGAGTTATATGGAAATAAACCTCCAGAGATCTGAAGAGGGTTCTCCTCAATTCTTCAGCTGAGTGTTGATCAGCATATGTATATGAGAAAACTACTACAGTCTGGGGAAACAACTCAAAGTGATTAGAGTAAACAAACTCCAGAGAACACACAGGGAAAGCTATAGTTCCTTTTTACCCTAACCAGTGTGTGAAACCTCATAAAGCAAGGTTCACTGGGCAGAACACTCGAAAGAATGTTCACTCAGTAGTTGGGAAATATTAGCCTTAAATTAAACTCTGCTCCGCCCTGCCCAAGAAATATTTTTAAAAAACCCAAAAAACATAGATATCCTGAACTGTACCTGGGGAGAGGAAAGAAAAGGCAAGAGTGATAACACTGGTAAAATTTGAATAACCTCTATAGTTGAGTTAATAATATTTTACAAATATTATTATTTCAAGTTTGATAATTGTACTGTCATTTTGTAATATGTTAATATTAGTAGAAGATGAGTTAGAGCTAAACAGGATCTCTCCTTAGTAACACTGCAACTCTTTTGTAAATCTAAAATCATGTCTAAATAAAAAGTAAACAATGATAATAGAAATGATAATAGAAAGACAAGAAGGAAGCATACTATTTCCAAGTAATTTAACTGCATCCCTTAACAAACCTCAACAATATTTACAGAAACACAAAAATATTTTACATCCAAGAGAGTAAAACAAAAATTACCAGACATGAAAATGAGTAGAAAAATACCAGAAAATAACCCATACTGAGAAGAAAAAGTAATCATTTGAAAGAGATTCAGAAATTTCACAAATAGAATTATTAGACAAAATCATTAACAGTTGTTATAACTCTATTCTACATATTTAAGAAATTAAAGGAAAAATGGAATGTGACGCTGAAAATAGAACATTTACACATTTCCAATTCTAAGGATTAAAAACTGGCTTATTCAGGGCCGCTATAAAAGAATATACCATAGACTGGGTGGCTCAAACAACAAACATTTATTCATCACAGTTCTGGAGGATAGGAAGTCCAAAATAAAGGTAATGGTAGATTAGGTGTTTGGCCAGGGCTTGCTTCCTGGTTCATAGATGGCTATCTTCTCACTGTACTATCACATGGTGGAAAGGAGGAGGCAAGCTTCCTGGGGTCTCTTTTAAAAGTGTTCTGACCCTCTTCATGACAGCTCCATGCTTATGACTTGGTCACTTCCTAAAGGCCCCTTCTCCAAACACTATCACAGTGCGGATTAGACTTCAGCATATGAATTTTAAGAGAACACATTCAGTCCATAGCAAAAGCTAAAATATATCAGAGGAAAAATATACTGAATGTTATTAAGAACTGATTAGACATTGCAAAAAAAAAAGATTACTGTTAATGAATACATAGCAAGAAACAATCCCAAATGGAAGCCAGAGAAAAAGATGGTTAAAAAGAAAAGTTAATAGAATATTGGTGAGTGAACCAAAAAATTCAAGCAGCCTAACAAATTTGTAATGTGAGGGAGGACAGAAAAATCATCACAAAAATAATAGCTAAAATTGCAAAATTTGAGATCAAAGAGGCTCAAAAAATATGAAGCACAAGAAATATAAAATAAAATAAAAACAATTAATGATAGCAAGACATAGTATAATCGAATTCTTCAGGACTAATGATAGAAGAAAATCTAAACAATAGCTGAAGTAGGGCAGGGCAAAATATGCCATGTATAGAGTCACAGAGATAAGAATAATAGTTGACTCCTGGCTAAAAACAATACAAAACAAAAGACAATGGAGCAAAATCTTTAAAGTGATGAAAGAAAAACAACAACAAAAACCTATCAACCTTGGATTCTATACACAGTTAAAATAGATTTCAAACAATCAGGGGAAGTATTTTCAGTAACGCATTTTCAGAAGTGTGAAGTCTGAAAGAAAGAATCTCCAGCAGAAACACACTACAAGAAATAGTAAAGAAAGTTCTTTAGGAAGAAAGAAAACTGATAACAAATGAAAATCAGAATTTATGCAGGGGAAAGAAGAACAAAACAAAATGGTTACTATGTGAATACACATAAAAGATTTTTAAAAGATATCATTTAAATCTCTTTAAGAGACCATTGACTGTTTAAAGCAAAACTAGTAACAGTGTAGCATGGGGTTTATAAAAATGTTGAAGTGATACACATGACAACAATAAAATCATACTGTTGTAAAGCAGATGTGGTGCATATATGCAATTGAATGTTACTCAGCCCTAAAAAGAGAATGAAATAATGCCATTTGCAGCAACATGGATGGACCTAGAGATTATCATATGAAGTGAAGTAAATCAGACAAAGACAAATATCATATTATATCAGTTATATGGATTCTAAAAAATGATACAAATGAATTTATTTACAAAACAGACTCACAGTCTTCAAAAACAAACTTATGGTATGTTTTCTTTGGAAAAATGTCTATTTATATCTTTTGCCCATTTTTTGATTGGGTTATTTGTTTTATTTGGTTTTTTTGATATTGAGCTGCATGAGCTGTTTGTATATTTTGGAGATTAATCCCTTGTCAGTTGCTTCATCTGCAAATATTTTCTCCCATTCTGAGGGTTGTTTTATTGTTTTGTTTATGGTTTCCTTTGCTGTGCAAAAGCTTTTAAGTTTAATTAGATCCCATTTGTTTATTTTTGTTTTTATTTTCATTACTCTAGGAGATGGATCGAAAAGATCTTGCTGCAATTCACCTCAAAGAGTGTTTGGCCCATATTTTCCTCTAAGAGTTTTATAGCGTCTGGCCTTAGATTTAGGTCTTTTAATCCATTGAGTTTATTTTTCTGTATGGTGTTAGGGAGTGTTCTAATTTCATTCTTTTTTATGTAGCTGTCCAGTTTTTCCAGCACCACTTATTGAAGAGACATGGCCAAAAAGCACATGAAAAGATGTTCAACATCACTAATCATTAGAGAAATGCAAATCAAAACTACAATGAGTTATCACCTCACACCGGTCAGAATGGTCATCATCAAAAACTCTACAAACAATAAACGCTGGAGAAGGTGTGGAGAAAAGGGAACCTTACTACACTGCTGGTGAGAATGTAAATTGGTGCAGCCACTATGGAGAAGAGTATGGAGGTTCCTTAAAAAATTAAAAATAGAACTACCATATGACTCAGAAATCCCACTCCTGGGCATATACCCGGGGAAAAGCATAATTTGAAAAGATACATGCACCCCAATGCTCACTGCAGTACTATTTACAATAGCCAGGACGTGGAAGCAGCCTAAGTGTCCACCAACAGAGGAATGGATAAAGAAGATATGGTACATATATACAATTGAATATTACTCAGCCATAAAAAAGAATAAAATAATACAATGCCATTTGCAGCAACATGGATGGACTTAATGATTGTCATATAGAGTGAAGTAAGTCAGATACAGAAAGACAAATATATGATATCACTTATATATGGAATCTATCAATAAAAAAAGGGTACAAATGAACTTCTTCACAAAAGAGCAGTAGGGTCACAGATGTAGAAAACAAACTTATGGTTACCAGGGGATGGGGGGGAGGGATAAATTGGGTGATTAAGACTGACATATACACACTACTATACATAAAATAGATAACTAATAAGAACCTGCTGTATAGCACAGGGAGCTCTACTCAATACTGTGTAATGGCCTATATGGGAAAATAATCTAAAAAAAAAAAAAAGAGTTGATATATGTATATGTATATCTGATTCACTTTGCTGTATATCTGAAACTAACACAACATTGTAAATCAACTATACTACAACAAAAATTTAAAAACAAACAAACAAACATACAAAACTTATGGTTATCAAAAGGGAAAGGTGGGGGGATAAATTAGGAGATAGAGATTAATATATACATACTACCATATATAAAATTGATAATCAACAAGGACGTACTGTATAGCACAGGGAACTCTACCCAATATTCTGTAATAACCTATATAGGAAAAAATCTGAAAAAGAATGGATATATGTGCATATATAACTGAATCACTTTGCTGTATGCCTGAAACTAACACAACATTGTAAATCAACTATACTCCAATATAAAATAAAAATTACAGTAAGTCTCCTATATACACAATATTGTGGACCATAAGACAGGTCTCAATAAATTGAAAATAATTCCAGTCATACACTGTGTGCTGTTTGACCACAATGGAAGTGAATTAGAAGTTAATAACAGACAATCATTTGTAAATTTCCCAAATATTTCAGAACAAAATAACACACTTCTAAATAAGCCAAGGGTCAAAGTAAATATCAGAAGAAAATTTAAAACATATTGTGAACTGAATAAAAATGGAAATAAAACATATTGGGAGACTGGACTAAAACAGTAGTTAGAGGATGATTTATAGTACCACATGGTTATATTAGAGATCAATTTTTGCATAAAGAACAAACAAACAAACAAAAAGCAAAACAAAATATAAAAACAAATCCCTCCAAGAAAAAGGAGATGGTAAAGATCTGACTATATATTAATTATGTAGAAAATCGTGCTAGATATGAGAATATAGTACTTCCTGACTCATTCTGTGAAGTAAGCATCACTTTAATACCCAATCAATATAACAAATGAAAGAAAGAAAGAAAGAAAGAAAGAAAGAAAGAAAGAGAAAGAAAGAAAGAAAGGAGGAAAGAAAGAAAGGGAGAAAGAAAAGACTACAACAGACCAATATTCCTCATAAACTCAGGTGCAAAGTGTTTACTAAAATGGCAACAAATTTAAAAACCTAGGAATAAACTTACCTAAGGAGGCAAAAGACCTGTACTCTGAAAACTACACGAGGCTGATTAAAGAAATTGAATATGACACAAACAGATGGAAAGATATACCCTGTTCTTGGGTTGGAAGAATTAATACTGTTAAAATGACCATACTACCCAAGGCAATCCATGCAATCCCTATTAAACTACCAATGGCAGTTTTCACAGAATTGGAATAAAAATTTTGAAATTTGTATAGAAACACAGTAGATCCTGAATAGCCAAAATCATCTTGAGAAAAAAGAATGGAGCTGGAGGAATCATGCTCCCTGATGTCAGACTATACTACAAAGCTACAGTCATCAAACCAATATGGTACTAGCACAAAAACAGATACATAGATCAATAGAACAGGATAGAAAGTCCAGAAATAAACCCACACCCTATGGTCAATTAATCTATGACAAAGGAAGCAAGAATATACAATGGAGAAAAGACAGTCTCTTCAATAACTGGTGCATACAGAGGTTCCTTAAAAACTATAAGTAGAGTTACAATATGATCTGGCAATCTCATACCTGGGCATATATCCAGAAAAGATGAAAATTCTAATTTGAAAAGATACATGCACCCCAATGTTCATAGCAGCATTATTTACAATAGCCAAGACACAGAAGCAACCTAAATGTCCACTGACAGATGAATGGATAAAGAAGATGTGGTATATATATACAATGGAATATTACTCAGCCATAGGAAAGGATGAAATAATGACATTTGCAGCAACATGGATGGACCTAGAGATTATCACATTAAGTGAAGTAAATCAGACAGAGAAAGAAATATCATATGATATCCCTTATATGTGTGATCTATAAAAGGATACAAATGAACTTATTTACAAAAGAGAAATAGACTAACAGACATAGAAAACAAACTTATGGTTACCAAAGGAGAAAGGAGGGGAGGGATAAATTGGGAATTTGGGATTAACAGATACACACTACTATATATAAACTAGATAGACAACAAGGACCTACCATATGCACAGGGAACTATATTCAATTTCTTGTAATAACCTATAGTGGAAAGGAATCTGAAAAAGAATATCTATATACACCTATCTATATCTATATCTAACTGAATTACTTTGCTGTATACCAGAATCATTGTAAGTCAACTATGCTTCAATAAGAAATATTAAAAAAAAAAAAAAATAACAGCAAATTGAATACAAAAATATAGGAAAATTATAATGCATCATAAGTGAGTGTTGTTTATTGCAGGTTGCAAATTTTGTTTAACATTAAAAAATCAAAGTAAATCACCTATCACAAAATTTTAAAAATTTGACTATGTATTTACAGTCACCTGAATTGATGTAGAATACCATTTGATAATATTTGACATCTATTTTGTATACAAAAGTTTAAGAAACCTAGGAATAGGAAGCAACTTCCTCAACCTGATAAATGGCATCTACAAAAAAACTAGAACTAGCATCACATTTAATGGTAAAACACTTGATACTTTACTGCTAAGATCAAGATCAAGGCAAGGACATTCACTTTCATACAGTGTTTCACTGGAAGTTCTAGCCAATGCAGTAAGGTAGATACTACGTAATACCTACTTCAATTGCAAGTTTCTAAATAAAAATGATACAATTCAAGAAAAATCTGTATAAACTGAACTCTCTTAGGAGAGAACAGAAAAAAATAAATAAATCCATAGCATTTATATACTTTTTTTTTTCTTTTTTATACTTTCTGTATATGACATTTTGGGGCCAAGAAAACAAAACAAAACAAAACAAAAACACCTTTTCTGATTTCTTTGGAAACCAGATTTGAAATGCCATAGGTAAGCCGTATACCGCCAGTAGTGAAAGGGAGAAATAGCACTTGGAAATTTCAGTTGCTGTCTACCTGCTGAAAGAGACAGGTGCCAGTTTCTAGGCCTATTATATTACCCTCAATTACCCAGATGAACAACAATGTATTTAGTCTTCTTTGGAAGATACGTGGATACTTTTAATTTCAAAAGTAAGGTAATGCCACAGTTAAAGTGCTGTTTCTTCTTTGGCTATTGCAACTTTTTAACTACCAGAGAAATAGCAGGCTTGTAAGAGCACAGTATCCATGACAACAGTTGCTTCAATATTTTCACTTTTACCAAATTTGGAAAGGTCATCCTTTGTTTCATCATTTTGTGGTTCACATTAACTACTTTTCAATAAATAATTTAATAGTTATTAATGATAAGCTGGGTTCAGTTACTTTGGATCCACTCTGAATCTTTACTTTGTTCTTTATTACATAATAATACAAAAGCTGTTTTAAATGTTTTAATTTTACTTGAAACAAATGAAGATAATGTAAACATTTGTTGTCCAAGGTATATACTTCTCTCCTGAGATAATTGTTTTTGTTTGGATTATGCATTTAGCCTCACTTAAAAGTTAGTTTAAAAATATCCACAATAACAAACTTTAAGAACTTGTAACCTATGGTCTGAAAATGAAATAACATGA
This sequence comes from Balaenoptera acutorostrata, assembly GCF_949987535.1. Taxonomy (NCBI): domain Eukaryota; kingdom Metazoa; phylum Chordata; class Mammalia; order Artiodactyla; family Balaenopteridae; genus Balaenoptera; species Balaenoptera acutorostrata. The sequence continues at coordinate 77,027,465 of NC_080072.1, forward strand.
CTGTTATAAACTATTAATAGGATATTAAGGTATATTGAAAGCTCTAACTTCTTTTAAGTCAAAAATGCTCACATTATTCAGGATGAAAGAAATGAATAAGGTATTACCCAGATATGAACAAGTCGTTATCTTTCTGGAAATTTATGTTTGCCTTAAAAATTACTAATTTTTGACAGGAATATTTTGGAATCTTATAACTACCATCTATTGAATACTGATTAATCAGTAGATGCTTTAATACCTGCTTTAGGAACATTAGCTCATATAATCCCTACTGCAACCAACCTTGTTAGGTAGATATTTTATCAACATTTTACAGATGGTAAGGCTTAGAGTAGACAAGATGGATCGAAGTAAAAAACAAAAGTCGAGAGTGATGAAAATATCATTTACAACTCTGATCCATAAAGATAGAATCAGCACCTTTTGCCCCTCTGCTTTCTTTACTCAGTTTCTTTTCCTGAGTTATCTTTAATTTTTATTACTCCTTTCCTTTTGACTCCCACTTTCAGTTTCAAAATCTTAATTCAACCTTAGTATTATTTTTCACTGTGATGATTTCTGTAATCTTCTCTACTACTAAATCAGCCTTCATTTCTTTTTCCTCAACTATTAAAATGTCTTTCTAAATTATCCCTGGTATTTATTTTTTTCCAATTTATCTAACTTATTGTCTACATATTTTAAGGTCCATCTTGATCATTTCTCAACACACACAGACACACACACACACACACTCAAACATGTACTTCTTTTGATGTAATAAAAGACAAAGAAAATATCAATAACAGGCACGGGAAAGAAGTCAGGAGAGAATATTGTGGTGGAGAAACAGAAATATAAATTTTTAAAATTATATTTTTGAGAAAAAGGAAGCCTATTTCATAATTTGAGATATTGTAGGTATGTATAAATTACTGACATATATTATGACTATAGAAGGTTGTTGTTGGTCTTTTATTCCTAGTCTCAAATATAAAGATTTTCCAACTTCTTTCCTATTTTAGTATCCTTATTCTTCTATTTCTTATTTGTGTATCTGTTACAGTAGAGCTATAGTATCAACTCATTTCTAGTTAGTCTGTTAGCATAGAGGTATAGACAAAGAAAAAGAAGGAGGAAGATTAGTAAACTAATGGCATTACACAATCATTTTATTTTGATTAGGAATAAAATCTTAGATGGCCATTATATTTTCAAAAGGAGACACTTTTTGTAGGTTAGAAAATGATTATTTATCTGGGGAAAGAAAGGGAAACATTGATAGGGTTATGGGGAAAAAAAGGGAACTGTCAGCAATCTACTTTCTTCTATGGTAATCAAAAGAGAGATTATTATTTTTCCTATTTCTATTTTGGATATAGAGTTTCAACCTCTCTTCTGCCTCAGCCTTACCAGTGCTTCTTTTTAGTGAAATCATATTAGCTACCAAAGAAAGGAAATTACTAATATACATTTATTTTCCAATTGTAGACTTAGGACAGTGAACAGACACTTATTAGAATTTTCTTTAAAAGCTCACAATGATTGAAATAATATGTGAAAATAAAACTACTTTAATTGATTAAAATATATAATATCTTGGCCATGACAACTATCATAAATCATGTTGAATATTTATTTTATTATTTATTCTGAAAAGAGTAACATTTTCATTTAGCATTTGAAAATTTAAATGTATAATTGTGTGTAATTATAATGTTGAAAAATAGATAATTTTAATTGCATTTAAAAATTTGGTAAGCAAAAATGTACTTGAAATATTGACAAGTTTTAAACAGAATTTAAAATAATCTATCTGTATGAAGTATACTATAAAATATCCATTTAGGTAGCATACACTGGAGGAAATAATAGTATTGATTATTCAGAAAAGCATGGTCATAAAACACATTCTACCCATCAATGAAAGATTTCAGTTTTCATTGATAGTATTTATTTTAAAATTTGGGGCTTCCCTGGTGACACCGTGCTTAAGAATCCACCTGCCGATGTAGGGGACACAGGTTCGATCCCTGGCACAAGAGGACGCCACATGCAGTGAAGCAGCTAGGGTCGTGCACCACAGCTGCTAAGCCTGCACTCTAGAGCCCATGAGCCACAACTACTGAGCCTGCGTGCCACAACTACTGAAGCCCATTCGCTTAGAACCCATGCTCTGCAAGAAGAGAGGCTGTGGCAGTGAGAGGCCCACGCACCACAGTGAAGAGTAGCCCCTGCTCACTGCAAGTAGAGAAAGCCCGCGTGCAGCAACGAAGATCCAACGCAGCCAAAAATAAAAACAAATAAATAAATAAATTTATAAAAATAAAAATAAATCAATAAATAAAAGTTAGGGTTTTTTTGTTTGTTTTTCTCCTTTTACAATTTGTCTGTTTTTTTCCCTGAAGCTTTCACGTCTTAATTTCTGCTTGTCATCTATGCCTTTTATACACAGTGGGATGTTTTACTACTTATCTTCTTCAAGTGCCCTGCAGTAACATTGATCATTCACTTCTTTGTTTTCTTGGTGTCCTCTTCATCACTAAACTACTCAGTGAAGGTGGTCACTGACCTGCTGAATGACAGAAATTAATGTAGGCTTTCAGAGATTGATAAGAATAGAAGTTATTTCTTTTTCCAACTCCTCCTGTGATGTCAAGAAATATTTCCAATAGTATTTTTCTTAAATGTTCTATAAGTTTGTGTCCCCATGAGACATCAAATAAAAGTAAGAAACTAAAGTAACCTAGCCACACAGATAATACACCGTCTGTGAAGAGACTTCCTTGAATGTACTACCAAGAAAAGGCAAAAATGAACTGCCTTTGAAACATTCAGATGGGTATTTTGTTGCTTCTTTGATTATTAATATCATCTTCAGTTTACATTAGAGCAATTGTAAAAAAGATAGGTGTTGTTGGTAGATAAATTTTAGTTAAGGAAACTGAGACTCTCTCAAACAACTAGATTGTCTATGCTCGTAAAACTGGATTCAGAGCTGTTACTGATAGATCAGTCTTTTTTACTTCAAATTATGCTATAAGTAAAATGTAACTTAAATTTTTAAACAAATATTGAACTCTAGTTATTAGATTTGCGTATTCCAGTGGTATATGAGATAAATTGGCAAGTTAATTTCTGTATTTTCTATGTTGGAATAAATGAGCAAATGTATGAGGTTAAAGTTCATCATTTTTCTCACTGCTGGAAAGGAGTATTATAATTATGAAAAGAAGAAGACTAGAATTTACGTTTTGATGTTGAAATGGAATTGGACATATTAGCAAGAATCAGAGTTTTTGACAAAGAAACTTGTATACATATCTATATACCTTAATCTGTCTGTTTCTAACTGTCTATCTTTATTTTCTAGAGGCTTTGGAATCAATGTCATGCCAGCAGTAAAGAACGTACCCAGAACCAATATCTTGGTTTCTAAATATAATTTTTTTTGAAAAGGAACCAAAATTCCTTGAAGAGAAGGCTGATTTCATGCCTGGGCCAATGAATGAATAAGATGTATCTGGAACAAACTGTTGTAACATAAATAAGGAAGTGCTCATAGAATGATGGGCATGTATCAGAAGTACACAGGAGTCAGACTGAAGTGCTTCCTGTTGCCCACATCTGGAACAATTTGAGCATCAAAATAACAATGATGGCAATGGATTTTAACTTACTGAACAAAATAAAACTCTGTAGTGATATAAATAAGTACATGAATCTATAAATAGATGGAGGAAAAATAAAACTAAAATTTAAGGAATAAATGACGGAGTTAAAATATTATTAATGAATGCTAAAACTTGTGGTTGAAATTTTGATAAAGAATGCAATATTTACATAATACTAATGTATCTCCCTGCAAATTACTGATTATTGACAAATGGAAAATGAGTAGTAGAAAAAATTGAGAGAAAAAAAATAGAAAGCAAATAAGACAAAATGTAAACAACTGATGAATCTGGAAAAAAAGGGATTACTATTGCTAAAATGTTTTTTTTGTATTTATATTAAATAAAATATTAGAGCAACCACTTCAAAAAGGACAAAATTGTAAGCTGCAAAGAGAATAGTGGATAGTGGGGTTAGAATAAATTTTTTTTAATTGATAATTAACTTAGAAAAAAATTAAAAAGAAAGGCAGAAAAAGAAGGCAGCAAAACAATGACATTTTAAAGATTATTTGGGAAAATAGAAAACAAATTGCAAGATGTTAGATTTAAACCTAAATATATTTCTAACTGCATTAAATGTAAATAGAATAACCATTGCAACTAAAAGATAGAGATTATCAGATAGGGGAAAATACAAGATCTCGAAAATATGATGGCTACAAAAGTTGCATGTTAAAAGAGATATACACAAGTTGAAAACAAGAAAATGGAAGATATTACCATGCAAATATAAAAAATAAGAAAGTTGAATGGCTCTATTAATATTGGATAAAGTGGACTTCAAGACAGTGGTGAGTATCAAAGATAAAAGAAATAACTCATAATGATAAAATAGTTAATTTATCTAGAAGCTAGAACAGGCTTAATATGGGTACGTCTCATAACAACTTCAAAATATATGAAGTAAAAGTTGACAACTAAGCAAAGAAATAAAAAGATCCATTTTCTCTCAGTACTCGATATAACGAGTTGACAAAATTCAGAAGGAATTTAGAATATTTGAAGAAAACTAGAAATTCTAGCAAAATTGAGGCAGATAATTAACTAAATAAATAAGTAAAAGAGAATGGTAGAACTAAGTACTATAGAGAAAATGTAAAGAAAGAGTGGGACACAGTGAATACCAGAGGGATTGAGGAGGAGCAATTTTTAGGACAATTGTTAGGAAATATTGAAGGTAAGATTTAAGCAAATCTTTAATGAAGATAGGGAGGTAGCAATATGAGTATTTAAAGAAAAGCATTATATTCAGAGGAAGTAGCAAGTACAAAGATCTAAGGAAAGAGTATGCCTGGTGTGTTTCAGTAGTAGCAAGGAGGCCAGTGTTATAGGAGTGAATGAAGGAGGGGAGACTAGTAGATCTAGTCAGAGAGGCTGGTCCCATAAGGTCACAGATTATTTCAAGGACTTAATCTCTTAAGTGAGAGGAAAATCCTTGAGGATGTTTTAAGCAGAGGCAATGTCTGACTTCCATTCCTAGAGGATCATTCTGGCTACAGTGATGAGAACATATTATAGGAAAGCAAGAGTAGAACACAGGAGATAATTAGGAAGTGATTATAGTAATGCAGGTAAGAAATTATTGGGTCTTGGACTGGTGCATAACAGTGAATAGGCTGAGAACTGGTCAGATTTGGAATATTCAGGATATGAAAGAAAAAGGAATTTTAATCCAGACAGCTGTACAAATTAATTTGCTAATTACTAAAATCAGAAAAATTGTAAAGGAATCAGATTGGCATCTGGATCAGGAGTTCAATTTTGAACAGGTTAAATTTGATCTGCCTATTAGATATTAAAATGGAAATTCATTCAGTGGTATTGGATTCACAAGGATGGATGAAGCAGGTAGTAGTATAAGCTTGGTATACATATGCAGAGGCATGGTATTTAAAGCCATGGGCTGGGGGATGACATAATCCGGAGAATGAGTTTATATAAAGAAGAGAAAATAATTTGAAGATTATGCAAGGGAGTGAATATAAACAAGGATAGTGGAAACTGAATAAGAATGGAAGTGAGGCGATTGGTTATGAAGTCAATAAATTGTAAGTCCTAGTAACATTAAAAACTTTTAATTGGACTATTAGAAACAGTGATATAAATGGGAGGGTATGTTAGTCCAGATGGACATGCAAGACAGTTATTATGGGAAATGTCTGTGATTGGAAATATGGAGGGACCTGGGGGAGGCTGAGAGAATGATCACATCACCATGCAGCTCTGAAACATGTGAAGGAAAAAGGGAAGAAAAGAAAACTGGATGGGAGCGTGTTAAGCAGCAGTGCCATCTTAAGAACATTTGGCTGAGCTGATGGGGAATCTTTGGAGTTGGTTCTGGGACAGGAATTTGTCTACTCCCCAGGTTGATGACCTCCCAAATAAAGCAACCTTTCCTTTTCCAACCAGTACTTGTCTCTCAAGTATTGTCTTTCAAGTGGTGAGCAGCCGAACCTGAGCTTGGTAACATGCCTCAATTTAAGATGATTTGAAGGAATATCCCAGCTCCAGAGCTCCCTGTAAGATCAGCTGGGCTCTGTTCTAAGTGTATAGCAATTCAACGACCCTTCCTGCCCAATCCTCACTCCTTATAGACTAGTTTCCCTAGAGTCCTCCCCAGTAAGCCTGCTGTATTCAAATTTCTGCCTGAGAATTTATTTGCCAGAAAACCTGTCCTATGACACTCTTCATACTCTTTATCTGTATTTCTGTCCTACCACAAGAGCTTCTATTCTTCTTCTGCTTCTTTAAAAGCCTAGGTGTCTCCCTTTTGATTCTCTTATTTTGTGTTGCTATGAGCTTCATATAACATGAATATTCACCACACATAATTTTAGAATCATAGTGTCTGAAAGGTGATTACTGCCTAATGGGCTGGCTACTTGCACCACTGACTGGTCTGCAGTAGAAATGTTTTTCTTCCAGGCCTTTTTAAAAACTGACAAATTTCCATACAACTTGACACATAGGTTAAAAGTGCCCAGCCAAGTGTGGAATGTGCCACATTCAGAATCCAAAAAGTTCAAGATGGCATTTTATTATATCTTATTGGTAGGGACTGAGAAATGCAATAATTAGGTTTTGTTATTATTGTGTTTCTTTAGACACAATGTTTCTTTAAATACAATGTTTCTGCATTCCCCATTACTCACATGACTAAAAATGTATACAACTCAATATCAAAAAAGCAAACAACCCAATTAAAAAATGGGCAAAGGGCCTGAATAGACATTTTTCCAAAGAGGATATACTGATGGCCAATAAGCACATGAAAAGATGCTCAACATTGTTAATTATCAGAGAAATGCAAATCAAATCCACAATGAGATATCACCTCACACCTGTCAAAAAGGCTATTATCAAGAAGTCTATAAACAATAAACATTGATGAAGATGTGGAGGAAAGAGAGCCCTAGTACACTGTTGATGGGAATGTAGATCAGTGCAGCCACTATGGAAAATAGTATGGAGGTTCCTTAAAAAATAAAAATAGAACTATCATATGATCCAGCAATTCTTGGGTATATACTTGAAGTAAAGGGAAACAGTAATTCAAAAGAGACATGCACTCCAATGTTCACAGCTGCATTATTTACAATAGCCAAGATATGGAAGCAACCTAAGCATCCATCAACAAATATATATAATGGAAATAATAGCCATAAAAAAGAATGAAATTCTGCCATTTGAAACAACATGGTTGGGTCTAGCGCGTATTATGCTTAACAAAATCAGACAGAGAAAGAAAAATACTGTATGTTATCACTTATAGGTGGAATCTAAAAACATAATGAATATAGCAAAACAGAAACAGACTCACAGGTATAGAAAACAGAGTAGTGGTTGCCAGTGGGGTGGGGGGGCAGGGAGTTAGGATGGGGGCAGGTGATTGAGAGGTACAAACTACTATGTATAAAATGGATAAACTATAGGGATGTATTTTATTATTGCTGATTATTGTACAGCACAGGGGAATACAGCTATTATTTTGTGGTGACTTTAAATGGAGTGTAATCTATAAAAATATTGAGTTGTTATGTTCTACACCTGAAACGAATATGATGTTGTAAATCAACTATACTTCAATTTTAAAAATAAATAAAACCGAAAAATTTAGTTGAAGTGGTAGATGCCCCCCAAAATGTCATAGAGCTTAGTTCCCACCCTATGAAGCACATATGTATTTCAAAAGACTCCAATATGCTTGCTGTTTCTTGCTCATATAACCAGATGTTATCATCCAGCAAATTATGTTACCCATATAGTCAACCAATGGATGTGTGTAGAATGTCTAACTGGTTGAATTTCCCTTAGTGCTAGAATTTTACAGAGGGTAGGACTGCAAATGTGTACTGTGGACAATGCCAAGTGTACTAGGTTGAATAATGCCCCCCTAAAATTCATGTCTTCCCAGAACATCAGAATGTTACATTGTTTGAAAATAGAACCTTTGTAGATGTAATTAGTCAGTTAAAATGAGGTCATAAGTGGATTAGAGTGGGCTCTAATCCAATGACTGCAATGCTTACAAAAACAGAAAGCAGAGACAGTTAGGAACTCCATGTGAATACCAAGGCTGTATAGGAGTGACCGCATCTACAAGCCACGGAACGGCAGGCACTGTGGTAAACACCAAAATCTAGGAGAGAGGGGTGGAACTGATTCTCCCTCAGAGCCTTCAGAAAGGACCAACCCTGCTGACACCTTCATTTCAGACTTCAGTCTTCCAGAACTGTGAGAGAATAAGTTTCTGTTTTAAGTCACCGAGTTTGTGGTAATTTGTTAAAGCAGTCCCAGAAAACCAATACACCATGCAGACGCAAACTGCTTCCGCTTCTTCTCAATCACTTGCTTGCAATGAAAAAGGACACATTTTCCCAATTAATGACTGTATACAAACTATAGGAATCTGTGTTAATATTCTCTAGTTGGTATAACACAACTGGGGCAGGTACTGTAATTGAGGCTGCTATTTGTTTGAGTTTGTGATACTGCACTTTGATATCTGTAAGGATATATCTGACTTTTGTAGGTGCCAGACTATTGAATGAAAGCAAATGTAATAAGGCCACAATTTCAGCATCCATTAGGCCTAAAAAGTGGCTCTAATCCCTGCCATTCCTTCCAGGATACTATAATGCTCTTGATTTACTGTCTTCGTGAGAAGAGGGTTAGTTTCTGAGGCTTGCACTTGGTTTTTTCCATAGGATCTCTTACCTCACAGATTAAGGAAGCAATGTGGGGTTTCTGCAAATGAACAGCAATAAAACCCACCAAGCATTATTCATATGGATAGCAAGGAAATCACCATCAAGTAGTTCTGTAGACCTATTAGACCTATCAGCCCCTGTGAGCCGTATCTGTTCTAGGGCTTCATTTATTATGTGGTCTGTATGCCTTTGGCAATGACCTCTGGCTATCTTAATGGGAAGGATGGCTATAATGACAATTCATTATAATTGAATTGTCAGGTAACAATTGTTACCTTTTCCAGGTAACAATGTCAACCCACTTCCTGCATCTAACAGTTTTTGCAATGTTTGGGTAATCTTCTTTCCTGGATTATAGTTAAATAGTTAAACAGCTATAAGTCCTTTGAGGAAGAACCAGATTAATCATTATTATATATTCTTGCTAGGGCGTTGTACTTTTCTTCCATGTAGTGATCCAGCCTCTTCTTCACTCTAGAGCTCTAAGTACTAGGGCCTACAGTTCCTTTGGTGTAGAGTCTATGGACAAAAATGTCGCCTGCCGTATCAGTAAACAAAGGATATAGCAGCCATCAAACCATCAGCCACTGCAGCTGCCCCCAGTGGTGTACCCTGAGGGGATTCAGGATGAGAAGAACTGGATACTGGCCCTAGATAGTTAAGGTGCATGTCAAGGGGAAGATTTCAATGAGCCCAGACTCTTGCATCTTCCCACACATAGAAAAGTGCTAAATTTATTAACCAGAGGTGTCTGCTTTTCTTTAATTAACAGTAATCTTTCCGTGTTCCAACTACCTGGTTTTGGTTGCAAAAATTCCTATATATCCTGGCTCCTCCCTTACCTCTTCAGAGCAGTCCCGCAGAGCTACTGAGAGGCTGCCTCATGGGCTTGAGTATGCAGAAAGTCCACCGAGTAAAACATAATTCTCAGCTTTTAGGTTGTGCATTTTGTTTTCAGTTGAAAGGCCCCTTATAAACTTAGGATATCTTTCACTTTCTCAGCAGGGTTATGTTGTGACCTCACTCTAGTTATTAGTCTTGATCTCAGAGAGGCAGTGGCAGTGAGTGGTGGCTTGAAGTGACATCTTAGTTCCCTGCCCAGGGATTGAACCTGGGTATCCTGAATGAAAACCAGGAATCCTAGCCACTAGACCAGCAAGGGCTAGAGGCTATAAGCAAATTTTCCCTGGCTCTTGCCCCCATTGAAAAATGCATTTCTCAAGGTGGCAAAAACTGTAAAAACAGGTACAAAGTTTATTATTAGAGACACAGCACCACAACAAGTGGGAGAGCACACAGAGAAACAGTTTGTTTAGTTAAGACAGAAGCAAGGCAGAGATGTGTCCCTAGTGAGGAGGACTGCAGTAAACAGGCAGTTAAATCATTTATATAGGGCAGTTCTTCCGGGTCTTTGTTTACTTTTGGCCAATTATCTGGTTTCTTTTTCCACACCCTACCTCCCCTAGGACCCTCCCCAACATATGTGAGGGAATCTTTCCAAGATGGATTCCAACCCAGAGGGCTATGGGTGGGGGGGGGGGAGTTGGCATCACATATTATGGGGTGGTAATCCCTCCTTTTTTGACCTCCAAGGAGCCTTTCTGCACATGTGCAGTGTCTCCCTTGCCCCAAGGATGGGAAATATGTGACCTCTGGATCTTTTACTCCAACAGGGTTTAGCCCCTCACTGTTCCTGCCATGACTGTTATTTAAAGTGTCCTCAGGAGACAAAGCCTGGCTATTTACCCTGTTTCTGTTGTTATTTCTATTTTGAAGGGCAAACAGGAGGTTGGTTGTAAATATCTAACCTGGAGCCCACCTATCTCCTATCTCAGGAAATGCATACAGGAGGCTAATTGTAAGTGTCCGGCATGAAACCCATCTTTTTCCTGCCCCAAGAAATGTAAACAGGAGGCCAGTTATAAATGCCTAGCTTGGAGCCCATCTATCTCCTGCCTCAGTCTGATGGCCAAGAGGGAGTGGTATTATCATGAGAAGTCATGTGTTTTCTTGCAAGGAAGGGACTTCTGTATGGTCTTCAAGCAATGGAGTGTATTATCTTAAACAGGGAGAAGTAATTTCTGCATGGCCAAAGTGTTTTGACTAAACCTGGGAATTCAGAATTTAAGTGCATGAAGCCATATGTGCCCATATTGATTCTAAGAATCTAAGCAGTTCTTAATCAGGTTTATGGTCTTGGCATAATGCATTTTCTGGGGTTGAGAATTTAATCTTTGCTGGAGCTCTACCACCCTGATAATCATTTTTCCTGGTCTGTAGCTAGAGGAGGTAAGACTCCTTTATATGCTGTTTACCAGACTTTATGGCTTATTAATCACTCATAACCTTTCTGCAATGAATCAATAACATCCAGCAAGTGTCACCAATTCCATATTCTTTATAATTACTGCTTCTATTGAACCTCCCAAATGGTTGAAATTTCCCTGAACACACCTTGTCTTCCACATCTGTCTCATCTCAATTCACCATTGGAAGAATTTTAACAATTGCATCTCCATAGCATGCCAAGGACAATTACTACCAAAATTTGACCAGTGATGGGGTCCTTTATTAGGCTATAAATCTGACAGTTTGTTTTGCTTCAAAATCACATTTTAGTATCAACTTCCTAGGATCATGTTCAATACCAACAGATTTAGGGTGATCAGGCAACCCTCCAAGCAACTGCAGGAATCAGTGACAAGGTCTTTAAATGCTAATCTTGGCAGTACTCCTGCAGCACCGACCAGAAAGTAATTGGTCTTGATGATCTTCAAGCATAGGAATGTGATTATTAGGAGAGAGGACACATTTACTGGGATAACCTGGAATTCTGAGATCCCTCTGCACTCTTACAACTGGAAGTGCAAATGTCAAAGATGAGGAGTAGCAAGAAACACTTTTCTCATAAGGATATGCAGATGCAGAGAAACAACAGGAAATTACTGCTCTAATTCAGGAAATTGTGAAAATAGTATACTAAAATTAGTCCATAAATGTGATGGTGTTTCTCTTGGTTTAAAAAGAAAGGAAAACATAATTCTATATCAAATTTAAATTGTCCAAGGAAATAAAGCTCATTAACTTCTCAGAAGCAACAATCTTTTCTCAACAATTAGATCCAAAATAATTCTTAGAAATATACATAGAAGCAAGAAAAATACATAAACATATCATTCAATCTGCTGAAATTTCATGTCTATCTAAAGTAGGTTAGAATACATTTGTCAGCCAGCCAATGGTAAAGAAAATATGTCCTACAGTTACTGCAAGGATATGTTTTTACTAGACCATCTTCTGTTTTGTTTTGTTTTTAGAGATGTGAGGCAAAGTATGCTTTTACTTTCTTATATACCAATCTTCCAAATTATTGGTAAGTAGCCAAGATTGTAGATTCTAGTTGACTGAGACAAGTGAGATGTAATTTGGGTGTTTATACTATATTTTCTGTGTGTAAGATTAATTGTAAATTTAGTGCACCAAAATACCTGCTTTATTTTGCCTTTAAGTTATTAGAATGCAGAAGATAGTAGCTGCCTCAAATGCAGAGTGATAGTCATCTCATTTATTACTACTTTGCTAAAAGTACTATACAAATTGTGTTTCATTTTAGACTCCTTTTATCATTCAAATAGACAGGAGTTATTGTGGATTTGTTATGTCAGCATGTTTGGAATGCTGTTATGTATGTTAATATCTATGCTATTTCATTAGTTATTTCCCTATTGGGGCCAAAAATGTTGGCATGTATTCATTCCATTTGATGTTTCTCAGTGTTGTGCATTGTATATGAGTTTGTGATACATTTTTATTTTTTGTTGCTTGTGATGTTTATTCTCTATGAATTGTTTGCCCTGTTGAAATTTGATTAATTTGTGCTTCTGATGATGGGCCAAATTAAACAAAATAAAATGCCTAACTAATAAATATATAATATACATTGCTGAGAGATCAGTAAGTACTCTGCCTCAAACTACATTATTAATAGATGAAATTAAAGTTAATTAAAGTATTGATTTCAGAAGGAGAACTGTAATTTATTATTTGTGGATCTTATAAAAGGGAAAAGTTCTCAAGGTCATTTTTTTCCTTTCTTTAAACAACAAACCAAATCATTTCAGAGGATAATAGATTGCTTCAAATAATAAGGCACAATGAGAGAGGTAGGCTTTCCTGGAAGTTAATGAAGCTTAAGCCTCAAGGTCCCTAACGTGCAAGAATGCTGTCTGAGGCCCTGGAAGGGGTGCTAGCAATGTGTTTTAAAACACATATTTTAATGAACTTTCCAAAAGCGAGATACTTTAAATTCTGACTATTTTTATTCTGACTTCTCCAACATCACACTTTCCTCAGAGTTAGCTAGGATGAGGCATTAAGATAATTTGGGTGATATGGTTAAGGGGAAATAAGTTGAAGAAACAATTAAGTTTATGGGATATTTTATTTGGTACATGGTCACTTCTGATATAATTACAATATCATTGGCCACCCCATGTATTTTAATGGCTTCCAAGAGTGATCCTACCACACTGCTAATTCACAAAGATGTGGGAGTAGAAATGCTCTGGACCTACTCTAGAATCTTTTTCCGTTCTGACACTAAAGGTGGCAGCTTTTCACGTTATCCAGTATACGGGTCAGAAAAACAAAAATTTCTATATGTGAAATTTGCTGTATCCAGAATCCAAACACTGTCACCAGGCACTGTGCTTCCTTCTTTGTGGTAAGAGAATCAAAATGCAACAATTATTCTGACACTCTGGACATGATATTTAAGTATGCCCCTGTATACTGCTCCTATTGGTTCTGTTTCTCTGGGGAACCCAGGCTAATGCAAGGTCTGGTTACTTTGTAGTAGAGAGACTTCTGTAAGGTCAAATCAGCCAGCACAAGTGCTCATGTTAGGTATGGGTGGTCTGCTTCTGCAAATTTTTAGGATTTACTAATAACTGCATCACCAAAATCCTTAAGAATATTCATCCAGATATCCTCATCACATTCTGTGTATTCACATTTTATAGTGCCTTTAATTCTCTTTATTTTCTTACATAACCACTCATTATTGTTTTTATTTTTCATCAAAAACCATTACATTTGACAGCCACCTGTTATGTATAGAACAACTGTTATTTATTGTTTTAACAGGGTGTTTCTAAATGAGATTAACATTTGACTCAGTTAACTGTGTAAACAGATTGTCCTCATCAGTGTGGGTGGGCCTCATCCAATCCTGGAGGGACTGAATAGAATACAAGGCTGAGTGAGAAAATATTCTTTGTCTATGTCTCTGAGCTAGGAAGATGGTCTTCTGCCTTCAGATTTGGACTCAGACTGGAACTTGGACAGTTAGCTTTCCTAATTCTTAGGCCTTTGGACTCAGACTAGACTACACTTTTGGTTCTTCTGTGTCTCCCGCTTGCTGACTTCAGATCTTGGACTTCTCACCCTCCATAAATTCATGAGCCAATTCCTTAGTAAAATATATATATATATATATATATATATATATATATATATATATACACACACACACACACATATATATATAATATATATATATGTTCCTTATTTCTGAGATGGTTTTGTCTTTTTTTTAAATTTATTTATTTATTTATTTTTGGATGTGTTGGGTCTTAGTTTCTGTGCAAGGGCTTTCTCCAGTTGTGGCGAGCGGGGGCCACTCTTCATCGCGGTGCACGGGCCTCTCACTGTCGCGGCCTCTCCCGTTGCAGAGCACAGGCTCCAGACGCGCAGGCTCAGTAGTTGTGGCTCACGGGCCTAGCCGCTCCGCGGCATGTGGGATCTTCCCGGACCGGGACACGAACCCGTGTCCCCTGCATTGGCAGGCGGATTCCTAACCACTGCGCCACCAGGGAAGCCCCTGTCTTTTTTTTAATAAATAATTTTTGTGGCTTTGATCACCTCTCTTACTTCTTCTAGTTTATTAGCCATGTCTGCTCTTAGTTTCTAAATTTCTAATTTCACTTTTACTATATAACGCCAAATAATGTTTGAAAACATTTAATTCTGTCTGGAGTGCTATGTCATAGTTTTCTTCTGCTGCATTACTGTTACTGGAGGAGTGGAGTTCTGTAGCTTGTTCCAATTCTCATTTCCTAATACTTTTTTCTCCTTTTAATTGTGTATAAAATTTCCCTTTTTTGTTGTTGTTCTTTTATTTATTTTTTTCTAATTTTAGGCATTGCATGGACAATGTTCTTAGTTAAGAGCATTTTTGTTTGTTTGTTTCTGTAGTGGTTGATTTTCATAGTGATTTTCATAGTGATTTCATAGAAAGTGGGAGGTTTGGGTTTGTACGATGAGTCTTTTTAATTTATGCAGGATCCTTACTTTTCTCACCTTATTTTATTTTATTTTATTTTATTTTATTATTTTTTTTTAATTTTATAGCTACTTTATTTATTTATTTATTTATTTTTGGCTGTGTTGGGTCTTCGGTTCGTGCGAGGGCTTTCTCTAGTTACGGCAAGTGGGGGCCACTCTTCATCGCGGTGCAGGGACCGCTCTTCATCGCGGTGCGCGGGCCTTTCACTATCGCAGCCCCTCCCGTTGCGGGGCACAGGCTCCAGACGCGCAGGCTCAGTAGTTGTGGCTCACGGGCCCAGCTGCTCCGCGGCATGTGGGATCTTCCCAGACCAGGGCTCGAACCCGTGTCCCCTGCATTAGCAGGCAGATTCTCAACCACTGCGCCACCAGGGAAGCCCCTCACCTTATTTTATTTTTATTTTTCCCCTCCACTGAAAAATCTCCAAGGGGCACATCCCTTCTTTACTTATCCCTTTATCCTCTCAAAGCAAAGTTTCCTTGAGTTTTCTTTTTTCAGTCCCACTTTCTTTCAAGGTCTTCCCTGTATTTAATGCTATGAACTGGCAAATGCCTCACTCATCTTAGCAATGACTTTCTTTCTTTAAATGGTTTTGTTTGCGTTTCATCTGTAACCTGATCTCTTGTCTTTTCCACGAAGTATCTTCAGACTTCCCCTCCCCTACTTTCTACACCCACGAGTTTACAACAGCAGTATTTCCATTGGCAGCTCTGTTGTAATTGGGTATACATCATTCTACTTATAGGTAATTTGAGGACTATGGTATTTTCTGAATTCTCATGTGCTGACGGTGTTGTCATATGATTTTGTATGCAATTCTTATTCATCATAGTTTTTTTTTTTTTTTTAAAGCTGTCTGAGAGATTCAGATAAAAGCAGCCACTATTATCCTAGGGTCAGTTTAGTCCTTTGTGCATTTTTAAATGATAAAGGTCCTAAAAGAAGTTTTCTGGACAAATATATCTACATTTGTACTTATACCTACATGTTTATCTATATCTGACCAATATGATAATCTAAGAAATTTTATAATTACATTTTCTTAAGAATTAAGAATGAAGTTTCCTTAATAAAAATACTTCACATGTATGTGCTATACACACGTGTGTGTTTGTATATACAAACGTATATACAATATGTACACACATCTCATATAACATTCTTTCACTATATAGGTGCTTTTCCCCTCTTATTGTCCTCTATGATGTGGACAGAGAGGTGTGAGTAATATTTTACATATTATGTAAGTAGGTCCAAAAGTAACTAAAACAGGTAAATAACAGGATTATGTATCACCATTCACCAACATTAATTTTACACAATAAAATTGATAAAGCAAATGATAAAAGTCTCCATCTGCTGTTTCATTGAATATGTTTGTGTGTTGTTTTACTTCTGCTAGATAGTTATTCCATGGAATTATTTATCCTCAGAAATTTAAGTTTGAAACACAAAGATCCAAAATGAATTTCAGTTAGACTTATACAGGTAATGTATGAAATATTTCTTATATGCCTATTTTTTCAACTTCCCTGAAGCCAGAGCATATTATAATATATAATTCTTAAAGGATTTACTCTGATGCAATATTTGCCATGCCTGCCCTTTTATAAAATATGAACCTCTCCCAGTATATATCAGTTTTACTAAAGGTAATATGTGCATCCTAGTAATTCTGCTCTTGAAGATGATCACAATATACATTTAACATATTTCATTCATAATTTCACATTTATTTAAATACAGGTTCTTGAGATTCTAAGTCAAAATTTCACTTACCCCGTAGAGAATCACAAAGCTGAGAGGATCTTAAAATAGTGTGCTGTCCAGAGGCCTGGTTGGATTCCATTTTATATGCTGTTGCAGAAAATGTATGAATTACAAATTAAATAACTGCATTTCACCTTTAATTAAAGTAATGGTAGACATAAAATTAGATTGATTAATTTTCTTTAATATAAATAAAATATTAAAACACTGTAAATGTTATTTCCCCAAGTTAGACACTTAGATTCATGAGCTGTCTTCACCCTTATTTAAACCTCATATTGTAGCATTTGGTTTAATCCTTAACCCTTAAAACTGTAACTCTTTAAGGCTCTTACTGATTAAAGAATCCAAATAATGCTGTTTAGTAGCTTATGATTTTTGGTTCGTTGGATAATCGCATATTGCTTAACTTTTACTCGATAAGTTAAGAGCTTTCAATGTGAAGTAGAATAAGCTAGTCACATCACCAAACATGAGGCAGTCAGAATGGAGGTGAATAACAGACATAAGAAGCTTCAACTATGTTGAATACTCATTAATTAATTATCCATTTGGCATAATTATGCCTTCCTGAGTCTAGATCAGAAATGTTCAAGCTATATTATTCCATCTGGGCTGTTTTTACAAAATTCCACGCACCAGGTAGCTTATAAAGTACAGACATTTATTTCTCACAGTTCTTGAGGCTAGAAGTCCAAGATCAGGGTACCAACATGGTTGCTTTCTGGTAAAGGCCCTCTTCCTGGCTCACAGCCTGCACCTTCTTGCTGTGACCTCACATGGTGGAAGGGGCTAGGGAGCTCTGTGAGGTCTCACTTATAAGGATACTAATCCCACTCATAAGAACACCACCTTCACTACTTAATCACCTTCAAAAGGCCTCAATTTCTAATATCATCATCACCTTTGGGAGCTAGGATTTCAATACACGAATTTAAGGGGGACACATTCATATCATAACACAAACCAAATATGTAATGAACATGCTCTATTACAGCTATCCAGCTTTCTTAATAGGAAAAATCTACCTTATCTTACATTTACTAATATTCTCATCTCCTGACATGATTTCTATTGAAAAGAAAGAGCAAAAAAGTTTATTACTAATCATGTAAACATTATATAAAATTGAAATAACAGCAAATGTTTGCCTGGATTCATATGACTAATACATAATTAAGTATAAATTAGTGAATAAGGGATTTTTAGTCATCGTTTACTGTCAGGCAGAAGATAAGTGATCCAGGCTCAAGCTGCATGACAAACTAGGTTTTCTCCTTTAGCAAGTCAGTGATTTCTCTGTGCTTTATTATTATTAATCAAAAAAATACATTAATTACCTGACTAGGTTTTACATTGTTCACCTGTAAATACAAAGATAAAGAAATTTTTTTCTAATTTTTATTTTAAAAGCACGATATTTTTTTAGAATCAATTTTATTTTGTTTTATTTTATTTTATTTTATTTTGTTTTATTTTATTTTTTTAACATCTTTATTGGAGTATAATTGCTTTACCATGGTATGTTAGTCTCTGCTGTATAAAAAAGTGAAAAAGCTATACGTACACATATAATCCCATATCTCCTCCCTCTTGTATCTCCCACCCACACTCCCTATCCCACCCCTCTAGGTGGAAACAAAGCAACGAGTTGATCTCCCTGTGCAATGAGACTGTCTCCCACTAGCTATCTATTTTACATTTGGTAGTTGTATATGTCCATTTCACTCTCTCACTTCGTCCCAGCTTACCCTTCCACCTCCTCTTGTCTTCAAGTCCATTCTCTACATCTGCATCTTTATTCCTGTCCTGCACCTAGGTTCTTCAGAACTATTTTTTTTTTTTTTTAGATTCCATATATATGTGTTAGCATACAGTATTTGTTTTTCTCTTTCTGATTTACTTCACTCTGTATGACAGTCTCTAGGTCCACCCACCTCACTACAAATAACTCAATTTTGGTTTTTTTATGGCTCAGTAATATTCCATTGTATATATGTGCCACATCTTCTTTATCCATTCATCTGTCGATGGACACTTAGGTTGCTTCCATGTCCTGGTTATTGTAAATAGAGCTGCAGTGAACATTGTGGTACATGACTCTTTTTGAATTATGTTTTTCTCAGGGTATATACCCAGTAGTGGGATTGTGGGGTTGTGTGGTATTTCTATTTTCAGTTGCTTAAGGAACCTCCATACTGTTCTCCATAGTGGCTGTATCAATTTACATTCCCACCAACAGCACAAGAGGGTTCCCTTTTCTCCACACCCTCTCCAGCATTTATTGTTTGCAGATTTTTTGATGATGGCCATTCTGACGGGTGTGAGGTGATACCTAATTGTAGTTTTCATTTGCATTTCTCTAATGATTAGTAATCTTGAGCATCCTTTCATGTGTTTGTTGTCAATCTGTATATCTTCTTTTGAGAAGTGTCTATTTAGGTCTTCTGCTCATTTTTGGATTGGGTTGTTTGCTTTTTTAATATTGAGCTGCATGAGCTGCTTGTATATTTCAGAGATTAATCCTTTGTTAGTTGCTTCATTTGCAAATATTTTCTTCCATTCTGAGGGTTGTCTTTTTGCCTTGTTTATGGTTTCCTTTGCTATGCAAAAGCTTTTAACTTTCATCAGGTCCCATTTGTTTATTTTTGCTTTTATTTCCATTTCTCTAGGAGGTGGGTCAAAAAGGATCTTGCTGTGATTTATGTCATAGAGTGCTCTGCCTATGTTTTCCTCAAAGAGTGATATAGCATCTGGCCTTACATTTAGGTCTTTAATCCATTTTGAGTTTATTTTTGTGTATAGCATTAGGGAGTGTTCGAATTTCACTGTTTTACATGTATCTGTCCAGTTTTCCCAGTACCACTTATTGAAGAGGCTGTCTTTTCTGCATTGTATATTCTTGCCTCCTTAATCAAAGATAAGATGACCATATGTGTATGGGTTTATCTCTGGGCTTTCTATCCTGTTCCACTGATCTATATTTCTGTTTTTGTGTCAGTACCACACTACATTGATTACTGTAGCTTTGTAGTACAGTCTGAAGTCTCCAGCTCCGTTTTTCTTCCTCTAGGGTGCTTTGGCTAAATGGAGTCTTCTGTGTTTCCATACAAATTGTGAAATGTTTTTTCTAGTTCTGTGAAAAATGCCCTTTGTCCATTTCTTCCAGGTTGTCCATTTGATTGGCATATAGCTGCTTGTAGTAATCTCTCATGATCCTTTGTATTTCTGCAGTGTCAGTGGTTACTATTCCTTTTTGTTTTCTAATTCTGTTGATTTGAGTCTTCTTTTTTTCTTGATGAATCTGTCTAATGTTTTATCAATTTTGTTTATCTTCTCAACGTACCATATTTTAATTTTATTGATCTTTGCTATTGTTTCCTTCATTTATTTTTCATTTATTTCTGATCTGATCTTTCTGATTTCTTTCCTTCTGGTAACTTTGGGGTTTTTTTGTTCTTCTTTCTCTAATTGCTTTAGGTGTAAGTTTAGGTTGTTTATTTGAGATGTTTCTTGTTTCTTGAGGTAGGATTGTATTGCTATAAACTTCCCTCTTAGAACTGCTTTTCTGCATCCCATAGATTTTGGGACATCGTGTTTTCATTGTCATTTGTTTCTAGTTATTTTTTGAATTCCACTTTGATTTTTCTTCAGTGATCTCTTGGTTATTTAGTAGTGTATTATTTAGCCTCCATGTGTTTGTATTTTTTACACATTTTTTCCTGTAACTGATATCTAGTCTCATAGCATTGTTGTAGGAAAAGATACTTGATACGATTTCAATTTTCTTACATTGACCAATGCTTGATATGTGACCCAAGATATGACCTATCCTGGAGAATGTTCCATGAGCACTTGAGAAGAATGTGTATTCTGTTGTTTTTGGATGGAATGTCCTATAAACATCAATTAAGTCTATCTTGGTTAAGGTATCATTTAAAGCTTGTGTTTCCTTAGTTATTTTCATTTTGAGTGATCTGTCCATTGGTGAAAGTTGGGTGTTAAAGTCCCCTACTATGATTGTGTTGCTGTCGATTTCCCTTTTTATGGCTGTTAGCATTTGCCTTATGTATTGAGGTGTTCCTATGTAGGGTGCATAAATATTTACAATTGTTATACCTTCTTCTTGGATTGATCCCTTGATCATTCTGTAGTGTCCTTCTTTGTCTCTTGTAATGGTGTTTATTTTAAAGTCTATTTTGTCTGATGTGAGAATTGCTACTCTAGCTTTCTTTTCATTTCCATTTGCATGGAATGTCTTTTTCCATCCCCTCACTTTCAGTCTGTATGTGTCCTAGGTCTGATGTGGGTCTCTTGTAGATAGCATATATATGGGTCTTGTTTTTGTATCCATTTAGCCAGTCTATGTCTTTTGGTGGGAGCATTTAATCCATTTACATTTAAGGTAATTGTCAATATGTATGTTCCTATTACCATTTTCTTAATTGTTTTGGGTTTGTTATTGTAGGTCTTTTCCTTCTCTTGTGTTTCCTGCCTAGAGAAATTCCTTTAGCATTTGTTGTACAGCTGAGTTGGTGCTGCTGAATTCTCTTAGCTTTTGCTTGTCTGTAAAGGTTTTAATTTCTCCATCGAATCTGAATAAGATCCTTGTTGGGTAGAATAATTTTGGTTGTAGGTTCTTCCCTTTCATCAGTTTAAATATGTCCTGCCACACCCTTCTGGCTTGCAGAGTTTCTGCCTATAAATCAGCTGTAAACTTTATGGGGATTCCCTTGTATGTTATTTGTTGCTTTTCCCTTACTGCTTTTAATATCTTTTCTTCGTATTTAATTTTGAATAGTTTGCTTAATATGTGTCATGGCATGTTTCTCCTTGGATTTATCCTCTATGGGACTCTCTGTGCTTCCTGGACTTTATTGACTATTTCCTTTCCCATATTAGGGAAGTTTTCAACTATAATCTCTTCAAATATTTTCTCAGACCCTTTCTTTTCCTCTTCTTCTTCTGGTACCCCTATAATTTGAATGTTGGTGAGTTTAATGTTGTCCCAGAGGTCTCTGAGACTGTCCTCAATTCTTTTCATTCTTTTTTCTTTATTCTGCTCTGCAGTAGTTATTTCCACTGTTTTATATTCCAGGTCATTTATCCGTTTTTCTGCCTCAGTTATTCTGCTGTTGATTCCTTCTAGAGAATTTTAAATTTCATTTATTGTGTTGTCCATCATTGTTTGTTTGCTCTTTAGTTCTTCTAGGGTCTTGTTAAATGTTGCCTGTATTTTCTCCATTCTATTTCCAAGATTTTGGATCATCTTTACTATCATTACTCTGAATTATTTTTCAGGTAGACTGCCTATTTCCTCTTCATTTGTTTGGTCTGGTGGGTTTTTACCTTGCTCCTTCATCTGCTGTGTATTTCTCTGCCTTCTCATTTTGCTTAACTTACTGCATTTGGGGTCTCCTTTTCACAGGCTGCAGTTTTGTAGTTTCTGTTGTTTTTGGCGTCTGCACTCAGTGGGTAACGTTGGTTCAGTGGGTTGTGTAGGCTTCCTGGTAGAGGGGATTGGTGCCTGTGTTCTGGTGGATGAGGCTGGATCTTATCTTTCGGTGGGCAGGACTGCATCTGGTGGTGTGTTTTGGGGTGTCTGTGAACTTATTATGATTTTGGGCAACCTCTCTTCTAATGGGTGGGGTTGTGTTCTTGTCTTGCTAGTTGTTTGGTATGGGGTGTCCAGCACTGTATCTTGTTGGTGGTTGAGTGGAGCTGGGTCTTAGCGCAGAGATGGAGATCTCTGGGAGAGCTTTCACCGTTTGATATTACATAGGGCCGGGTGGTTTCTGGTGGTCCAGTGTCATGAATTCAGCTCTCCCACCTAAGAGGCTCAGACCTGACAACCAGCCAGAGAACCAACACCCTGTCAGCCACATGGCTCAGAAGAAAAGGGAGAAAAAAGGAGAAAGAAAGAAAAACATACAATACAATAAAATATAGTTATAAAAATAAAAATTAAAAAATATTATTAAAAATAAAAAAGTAATAAAAAATTTTAAAAAAAGAAAGGGGGAGGGAGAAGATGGCGGAAGAGTAAGACGCGGAGATCACCTTCCTTCCCACAGATACAGTAGAAATACATCTACACGTGGAACTGCTCCTACAGAACACCCACTGAACGCTGGCAGAAAACGTCCGACCTCCAAAAAGGCAAGAAACTCCCCCCGTACTTGGGTAGAGCAAAAGAAAAAAGAAATAACAGAGACAAAAGAATAGGGACGGCACCTGCACCAGTGGGAGGGAGCTGTGAAGGAGGAAAGGTTTCCACGCACTAGGAAGCCCCTTCGCGGGCGGAGACTGCGGGTGGCGGAGGGGGGAAGCTTTGGAGCCACGGAGGAGAGCACAGCCACAGGGGTGCAGAGGGCAAAGCGGAGAGGTTCCCGCACAGAGGCTCGGCGCCGAGCAGCACTCACCAGCCCGAGAGGCTTGTCTGCTTCCCCGCCGGGGCGGGCGGGGCTGGGAGCTGAGGCTCGGGCTTCGGTCGGATCGCAGGGAGAGGACTGGGGCTGGCAGCGTGAACACAGCCTGAAGGGGTTAGCGCACCACAGCTAGCCGGGAGGGAGTCCGGGAAAAAGTGTGCAGCTGCCGAAGAGGCAAGAGACTTTTTCTTCCCTCTGTGTTTCCTGGTGCGCGAGGAGAGGGGATTCAGAGCACCACCTAAACGAACTTCAGAGACTGGCGCGAGCCGCAGCTATCAGCGCAGACCCCACAGCAACAGGGGCACAGAGGAAAAAACGGAGAGACTCCCGCACAGAGGCTCGGCGCAGAGTAGCACTCAGCAGCCCGAGAGGCTTGTCTGCTTAGCCGCCGGGGCGGGCGGGGCTGGGAGCTGAGGCTCGGCTTCAGTCGGATCGCAGGGAGAGGACTGGGGCTGGCAGCATGAACACAGCCTGAAGGGTTTAGTGCACCACAGGTAGCCGGAAGTGAGTCCGGGAAAAAGTCTGCAGCTGCCGAAGAGGCAAGAGACTTTTTCTTGCCTCTTTGTTTCGCGGCGGGCAAGGAGAGGGGATTCAGAGCGCCGTCTAAACGAACTCCAGAGAAGGGCGCAAGCCGCGGCTATCAGCGCAGATCCCACAGCAACAGGGGCGCAGAGGGAAAATCGGAGAGACTCCCGCACAGAGGCTCGGCGCCGAGCAGCGCTCACCAGCCCGAGAGGCTTGTCTGCTCCCCCGCCGGGGCGGGAGGGGCTGGGAGCTGAGGCTCGGCTTCAGTCGGATCGCAGGGAGAGGACTGGGGCTGGCGGCGTGAACACAGCCTGAAGGGGTTGGCGCACCACAGCTAGCCGGGAGGGAGACCGGGAAAAGGTCTGCAGCTGCCGAAGAGGCAAGAGACTTTTTCTTGCCTCTTAGTTTCGCTGCTCGCAAGGAGAGGGGATTCAGAGCGCCGCCTAAACGAACTCCAGAGAAGGGTGCGAGCCGCAGCGATCAGCGCGGACCCCAGAGACAGGCGTGAGACGCTGGGGCTGCTGCTGCCGCCTCCATAAAGCCTGTGTGTGAGCACAGGTCACTCTCCACACCGCCCCTCCCGGGAGCCTGTGCAGCCCGCCACTGCCAGGGTCCCGGGATCCGGGGACAACATCCCCGGGAGAACGCACTGCGCGCCTCAGGCTGGTGCAACGTCACGCCGGCCTCTGACGCTGCAGGCTCGCCCCGCCTCCTCTGTACCCCTCCCTCCCCGCAGCCTGGGTGAGCCAGAGCCCCCGAAGCAGCTGCTCCTTTAACCCCGTCCTGTCTGGGCGGGGAACAGACGCCCTCAGGCGACCTACACGCAGAGGAGGGTCCAAATCCAAAGGTGAACCCCAGGAGCTGTGCGAACAGGGAAGAGAAGGGGAAATCTCTCCCAGCAGCCTCAGAAGCAGCGGATTAAAGCTCCACAAACAACTTGATGTGCCTGCATCTGCTGAATACCTGAATAGACAACGAATCATCCCAAATTCAGGAGGGGGACTCTGGGAGCAGGAGATATTAATTTTTCCCCTTTTCCTTTATTTTGTGAGTGTATATGTATATGCTTCTGGGTGAGATTTTGTCTGTATAGCTTTGCTTTACAATAGCTTTATTTTACTTCACTATATTATAGCCTCTTTCTTTCTTTCTTTCTTTCTATTTTTTCTCCCTTTTACTCTGAGCCGTGTGGACGAAAGGCTCTCGGTGCTCCAGGCAGCATCAGGGCCGTGCCTCTGAGGTGGGAGAGCCAACTTCAGAACACTGGTCCACAAGAGACCTCCCAGCTCCACGTAATACCAAACGGCAAAAATCTCCCAGAGATCTCCATCTCAACATCAAGACCCAGCTTCACCCAACGACCAGCAAGCTACAGTGCTGGACACCCTATGCCAAACAACTAGCTAGACAGGAACACAACCCCATCCATTAGCAGAGAGGCTGCCTAAAATCATAATAAGGCCACAGACACACCAAAATACACCACCAGACGTGGACGTGCCCACCAGAAAGACAAGATCTAGCCTCATCCACCAGAACTCAGGCACTAGTTCCCTCCACCAGGAAGCCTACACAACACACTGAACCAACCGTAGCCACTGGGGACAGATACCAAAAACAACGGGAACTACGAACCTGCAGCCTGTGAAAAGGAGACCCCAAACACAGTAAGATAGGCAAAATGAGACGACAGAAAAACACACAGCAGATGAAGGAGCAGGCTCAAAACACACTGGACTTAACAAATGAAGAGGAAATAGGTAGTCTACCTGAAAAAGAATTCAGAATAATGATAGTAAGGATGATCCAAAATCTTGGAAATAGAATAGACAAAATGCAAGAAACATTTAACAAGGATGTAGAAGAACTAAAGAGGAACCAAGCAATGATGAAGAACACAATAACTGAAATTAAAAATACTCTAGATGGGATCAATAGTAGAATAACTGAGGCAGAAGAAAGGATAAGTGACCTGGAAGATAAAATGGTGGAAATAACTACTACAGAGCAGGATAAAGAAAAAAGAATGAAAAGAACTGAGGACAGTCTCAGGGACCTCTGGGACAACATTAAACGCTCCAACATTCGAATTATAGGGGTACCAGAAGAAGAAGAGAAAAAGAAAGGGACTGAGAAAATTTTTGAAGAGATTATAGTTGAAAACTTCCCTAATATGGGAAAGGAAATAGTTAATCAAGTCCTGGAAGCACAGAGAGTCCCATACAGGATAAACCCAAGGAGGAACACGCCAAGACACATATTAATCAAACTGTCAAAAATTAAATATAAGGAAAACATATTAAAGGCAGCAAGGGAAAAAAAACAAATAACACACAAGGGAATCCCCATAAGGTTAACATCTGATCTATCAGCAGAAACTCTGCAAGCCAGAAGGGAGTGGCAGGATATACTTAAAGTGATGAAGGAGAAAAACCTACAACCAAGATTACTCTACCCAGCAAGGATCTCATTCAGATTCGATGGAGAAATTAAAACCTTTACAGACAAGCAAAAGCTGAGAGAGTTCAGCACCACCAAACCAGCTTTACAACAAATGCTAAAGGAACTTCTCTAGGCAAGAAACACAAGAGAAGGAAAACACCTACAATAACAAACCCAATACATTTAAGAAAATGGGAATAGGAACATACATATCGATAATTACCTTGAATGTAAATGGATTAAATGCTCCCACCAAAAGACACAGGCTGGCTGAATGGATACAAAAACAAGACCCATATATATGCTGTCTACAAGAGACCCACTTCAGACCTAGAGACACATACAGATTGAAAGTGAGGGGATGGAAAAAGATATTCCATGCAAATGGAAATCAAAAGAAAGCTGGAGTAGCAATTCTCATATCAGACAAAATAGACTTTAAAAAAAAGACTATTACAAGAGACAAAGAAGGACACTATATAATGATCAAGGGATCGATCCAAGAGGAAGCTATAACAATTGTAAATATTTATGCACCCAACATAGGAGCACCTCAATACATAAGGCAAATACTAACAGCCATAAAAGTGGAAATTGACAGCAACACAATCATAGTAGGGGACTTTAACACCCCACTTTCACCAATGGACAGATCATCCAAAATGAAAATAAATAAGGAAACACAAGTTTTAAATGATACATTAAACAATATGGACTTAATTGATATTTATAGGACATTCCACCCAAAAACAACAGAATACACATTTTTCTCAAGTGCTCATGGAACATTC
Organism: Balaenoptera acutorostrata; assembly: GCF_949987535.1. Taxonomy (NCBI): domain Eukaryota; kingdom Metazoa; phylum Chordata; class Mammalia; order Artiodactyla; family Balaenopteridae; genus Balaenoptera; species Balaenoptera acutorostrata. The sequence goes on from NC_080072.1 coordinate 77,054,636, forward strand.
TCCAGGATAGATCATATCTTGGGTCACAAATCAAGCCTTGGTAAATTTAAGAAAATTGAAATCGTATCAAGTATCTTTTCTGACCACAACGCTATGAGACTAGATATCAATTACAGGAAAAGATCTGTAAAAAATACAAACACATGGAGGCTACACAATACATTACTTAAGAACGAAGTGATTACTGAAGAAATCAAAGGGGAAATCAAAAAATACCTAGAAACAAATGACAACGGAGACACGACGACCCAAAACCTATGGGACGCAGCAAAAGCAGTGCTAAGAGGGAAGTTTATAGCAATACAAGCCTACCTCAAGAAACAGGAAACATCTCGAATAAACAACCTAACCTTGCACCTAAAGCAATTAGAGAAAGAAGAACAAAAAAACCCCAAAGCCAGCAGAAGGAAAGAAATTATAAAGATCAGGTCAGAAATAAATGAAAAAGAAATGAAGGAAACAATAGCAAAAATCAATGAAACTAAAAGCTGGTTCTTTGAAAAGATAAACAAAATTGATAAACCATTAGCCAGACTCATCAAGAAAAAAAGGGAGAAGACCCAGATCAATAGAATTAGAAATGAAAAAGGAGAAGTAACCACTGACACTGCAGAAATACAAAAGATCATGAGAGATTACTACAAGCAACTCTATGCCAATAAAATGGACAACCTGGAAGAAATGGACAGATTCTTAGAAATACACAAACTGCCAAGACTGAACCAGGAAGAAATAGAAAATATGAACAGACCAATCACAAGCACTGAAATTGAAACTGTGATTAAAAACCTTCCAACAAACAAAAGCCCAGGACCAGATGGCTTCACAGGTGAATTCTATCAAACATTTAGAGAAGAGCTAACACCTATCCTTCTCAAACTCTTCCAAAATATTGCAGAGGGAGGAACACTCCCAAACTCATTCTACGAGGCCACCATCACCCTGATACCAAAACCAGACAAAGATGTCGCAAAGAAAGAAAACTACAGGCCAATATCACTGATGAACATAGATGCAAAAATCCTCAACAAAATACTAGCAAACAGAATCCAACAGCACATTAAAAGGATCATACACCATGATCAAGTGGGGTTTATCCCAGGAATGCAAGGATTCTTCAATATACGCAAATCAATCAATGTGATACACCATATTAACAAATTGAAGGAGAAAAACCATATGATCATCTCAATAGATGCAGAGAAAGCTTTCGACAAAATTCAACACCCATTTATGATAAAAGCCCTGCAGAAAGTAGGCATAGAGGGAACTTTCCTCAACATAATAAAGGCCATATATGACAAACCCACAGCCAACATTGTCCTCAATGGTGAAAAACTGAAACCATTTCCACTAAGATCAGGAACAAGACAAGGTTGCCCACTCTCACCACTATTATTCAACATAGTTCTGGAAGTCCTAGCCACAGCAATCAGAGAAGACAAAGAAATAAAAGGAATCCAAATCGGAAAAGAAGAAGTAAAGCTGTCACTATTTGCAGATGACATGATACTATACATAGAGAATCCTAAAGATGCTACCAGAAAACTCCTAGAGCTAATCAATGAATTTGGTAAAGTAGCAGGATACAAAATTAATGCACAGAAATCTCTTGCATTTCTATACACTAATGATGAAAAATCTGAAAGTGAAATTAAGAAAACACTCCCATTTACCATTGCAACAAAAAGAATAAAATATCTAGGAATAAACCTACCTAAGGAGACAAAAGACCTGTATGCAGAAAATTATAAGACACTGATGAAAGAAATTAAAGATGATACAAATAGATGGAGAGATATACCATGTTCCTGGATTGGAAGAATCAACATTGTGAAAATGACTCTACTTCCCAAAGCAATCTACAGATTCAATGCAATCCCTATCAAACTACCACTGGCATTTTTCACAGAACTAGAACAAAAAATTTCACAATTTGTATGGAAACACAAAAGACCCCGAATAGCCAAAGCCATCTTGAGAACGAAAAATGGAGCTGGGGGAATCAGGCTCCCTGACTTCAGACTATATTACAAAGCTTCAGTAATCAAGACAGTTTGGTACTGGCACAAAAACAGAAATATAGATCAATGGAACAGGATAGAAAGCCCAGAGATAAACCCACACACATATGGTCAACTTATCTTTGATAAAGGAGGCAAGCATATACAGTGGAGAAAAGACAGCCTCTTCAATAAGTGGTGCTGGGAAAATTGGACAGGTACATGTAAAAGTATGAAATTAGAACACTCCCTGACACCATGCTCAAAAATAAACTCAAAATGGATTAAAGACCTAAGTGTAAGGGCAGACACTATCAAACTCTTAGAGGAAAACATAGGCAGAACACTCTATGACATACATCACAGCAAGATTCTTTTTGACCCAGCTCCCAGAGAAATGGAAATAAGAACACAAATAAACAAATGGGACCTAATGAAACTTAAAAGCTTTTGCACAGCAAAGGAAACCATAAACAAGACCAAAAGACAACCCTCAGAATGGGAGAAAATATTTGCAAATGAAGCAACTGACAAAGGATTAATCTCCAAGATTTACAAGCAGCTCATGCAGCTCAATGACAAAAAAACGAACAACCCAATCCAAAAATGGGCAGAAGATCTAAATAGACATTTCTCCAAAGAAGATATACAGATGGCCTACAGACACATGAAAGAATGCTCAACATCATTAATCATTAGAGAAATGCAAATCAAAACTACAATGAGATATCATCTCACACCGGTCAGAATGGCCATCATCAAAAAATCTAGAAACAATAAATGCTGGAGAGGGTGTGGAGGAAAGGGAACACTCTTGCACTGTTGGTGGGAATGTAAATTGATACAGCCACTATGGAGAACAGTATGGAGGTTCCTTAAAAAACTACAAATAGAACTACCATATGACCCAGCAATCCCACTACTGGGCATATACCCTGAGAAAACCATAGGTCAAAAAGAGTCATGTACCAAAATGTTCATTGCAGCTCTATTTACAATAGCCAGGACATGGAAGCAACCTAAATGTCCATCGACGGATGAATGGATAAAGAAGATGTGGCACATATATACAATGGAATATTACTCAGCCATAAAAAGAAATGAAATGGAGGTATTTGTAATGAGGTGGATGGAGTTAGAGTCTGTCATACAGAGTGAAGTAGGTCAGAAAGAGAAAAACAAATACAGTATGCTAACACATATATACGGAATCTAAGGGAAAAAAAAAAAAAAGGCCATGAAGAACCTAGTGGCAAGATGGGAATAAAGACACAGACCTACTAGAGAATGGACTTGAGGATATGGGGAGGGGGTGGGGTGAGATGTGACAGGGTAAGAGAGTGTCATGGACATATATACACTACCAAATGTAAAATAGATAACTAGTGGGAAGCAGCCGCACAGCACAGGGAGATCAGCTCGGTGCTTTGTGACCACCTAGAGGGGTGGGATGGGGAGGGTGGGAGGGAGGGAGATGCAAGAGGGAAGAGAAATGGGAACATATTGTATATGTATAACTGATTCACTTTGTTATAAAGCAGAAGCTAACACACTATTGTAAGGCAATTATACTTCAATAAAGATGTTTAAAAAAAAAAAAAAAAAAAGAAAGAAAGAAGAGAGCAACCAAACTGGTAAAGAAATCCACCAATGATAACAAGCACTAGAAACTATACTAAAAAACAGAAAACAAAGAAACAGACAGACAGAGCCCTAAGACAAATGGTAAAAGCAAGGCTATACAGACAAAATCCCACAAAGAAGTATACACATACACACTCACAAAAATTGAAAGGGAAAAAAAAATGTATATAAAAAATAAAGGAGCAACCATATCAGTAAACAAATCTACCATGATAATAAGCTCTAAATACTAAACTAAGATAAACATAAAACCAGAAATAAATTAGAGGCAGAAAGTAAACCCCAAGTTTACACTTGCTCCCAAAGTCCACCGCCTCAATTTTGGGATGATTCATTGTCTATTCAGGTATTCCACAGATGCAGGGTACATCAAGTTGATTGCGGGAGATTTAATCCACTTCTCCTGAGGCTGCTAAGAGAGATTTCCCTTTCTCTTCTTTGTTCGCACTGCTCCTAGGGTTCAGCTTTGGATTTAGCCCCGCCTCTGCGTGTAGGTCATCTCAGGGAGTCTGTTCCCTGCCCAGCCAGGAGGGGGTTAAAGGAGCAGCTGATTAGGGGGTTCTGGCTCACTCAGGTCGGGAGGAGGGAGGGGTACGGAATGTGGGGCGAGCCTGTAACGGTAGAGGCCGGCATGATGTTGCACCAGCCTGAGGCATGCTGTGTGTTCTCCTGGGGAAGTTGTCCCTGGATTCCAGGACCCTGGCAGTGGCGGGCTGCACAGGGTCCTGGGAGCGCAGGTGTGGATAGTGACCTGTGCTTGCACACAGGCTTTTTGGTGCCTGCAGCAGCAGTCTTAGCATCTCATGCCTGTCTCTGGTGTCCGCACTGATAGCTGCAGCACGTGCCTGTCTCTGGAGCTCATTTAGGCAGTGCTCTGAATCTTCTCTCCTCACGCACACCGAAACAATTATCTGTTGCCTCTTAGGCAGTTCCAGACTTTTTCCCAGACTCCCTCACAGCTAGCTATGTTGCACTAGCCCCCTTCAGGCTGTGTTCACGCAGCCAACCCCAGTCCTGTCCCTGGGATCTGACCTCCAAAGCCCGAGCCTCAGCTCCTAGCCCCCACCTGCCTGGGCGGTTGAGCAGACAAGCCTCTCAGGCTGGTGAGTGCTGGTCGGCACTGATCCTCTGGGCAGGAATCTCTCTGCTTTGACCTCTGCACCCTTCTTGCTGTGCTCTCTTCTGTGGCTCCAAAGCTTCCTCCCCTCCCCACGTCTCTGACAGTGAAGGGGTTTCCTAGGGTGTGGAAACTTTTCCTCCTTCACATCTCCCTCCCAGAGGTGCAGGTCCCATCCCTATTCTTTTTTGTCTCTGTTTTTTCTTTTTTCTTTTGCCCTACCCAGGTACGTGGGGAGTTTCTTGCCTTTTGGGAAGTCTGAGGTCTTCTGTCAGTGTTCAGGTGTTCTTTAGGAGTTGTTCCACATGTAGCTGTAATTTGATGTGTTTGTGGGGAGGAAGGTCCCCACACCTTCCTCCACGTGGGGATCTCCACGTCTTACTCCTCTGCCATCTTGAAGGTTCTCTTCTGATTCTATATTAATTAGTGTTTTGAAGGTAACCTGAAAGATAATGAAAATATTTAAACAATTTTAAATGCAATCTTTTGGTCTTGGTAATTTTTTTATGTTGAATTTAACTTAATTTTTTAAGAGTATACATTAAGAGAACATAGAGTTCTGGTTTTAACAATTTATAGTAAATTTCATCTAATGTAGAGTGTTTAGTGGAGGATGTGAAGAAAAATTAAGGATAGTCAGCATTCAGTCTTACAGAAAATGTATTCATTTACTAGGAAATTGTTAGAATTATAAACAATAATTATTCTACTCCAATGCTTTTATATAAACATAGTGTACTTCACAATTTTGTGGAAAACAGTATTTAAATGAACAAGAAACATTAAACCAAAAGAAGGCTGATTTAAAAACAAAAGACAATTAAATTTGGACTAAAATGTGTTGAAATGAAAATGAAGAAACTCTAAACACTACACCCTAAACACTAAATTCTAAACCCTACATAATATTGTCCTTCCTTCCCAACCCCAACTCTCAAAGTTCTCCATATTCTTGAACCATCGTCTAATTCATTAGTTAGTTGATATCTTTTTCTTTAACACAAGTAACTTGTCCGTGAAACTGTACAAGTAAAAAATATGCGAATAAAACCTAGGCAATTAAAATAGAGAGTGTCTGAAAAATTTTCCATCCCAATTTCAAGTCAAATCCTTTACAAAATATTTCCTTATATGCTTATTGTCATCCTCTCTAGATTCTAAACTCCCTGGAAATTCATTGTTTTGTTTGCAATTATATTGCTAACAATTATAAAAATAAACATACATTTCCCCCAATCTTACCAATCTCCATTTTATACAAAGAAGTTTTAACATTTAGAGTCACTCAGTAACTTCTCTCATCATTTTGCATTTCATTTTACATAAAAGAAAATATTATCAAATACGGTAAGAAATTTAGTGTCCAACATTACATAACTACATGGTGCATACAAGATTTTAATTCTATTTCAAGACACATTTTCCCCGTGGGTTACATTGCCTACCTTTTTCTGAGTCAAGGTAGTCAATAGGGTAAACACACACACAAACACACCCACACACAATGGTACACAGAGATGTTAAAACCAGTTTTATGATAGATACAGAACAGATTTGTACAAGACGTTACTTTTTAAATTGTCAAAAATTATATATTGATAAAAATGAACTGTAACTCAAATAATTGATTCTACAGAGGTATATGCTATTGGTGTACAAGTCAGTGGCATTCAGGTCCTCTGAACTAATATAAGGAAGAAGTTATAATTCCTAGAGGAATGTATGAAATCACACTCATTAGATCAGATGCCTGAAACATCAATTCTTTTAGTCAAGAATTTGAAATTTAAGAAAATGACATTCTGTTCCTACTTAAATCTCTACTGAGAATCTGAATTGGAGAAATTTTGTCTCATGAATGAAGACATTTCATATCTTTTGTAATTAAGAATTGCTAATGGGACTTCCAGAATGGCAGAAGTGGTCCAAAAGACCATTCCTCTAACAAAGAACCTAGAACACTTACAAATAATTCAAAATTATCTTCTACAGAACTGTCCAAAGTAAACAAAAACTTGTTACAACCAGAGAAGTATTTATTCAAGAAAAACTGCTAAATCTTAATAAAAACAGTGAGCTTTGTGGCAGTTAAAACTGCCCTACTCTTTTTTACTCTTTTTTAGCTTTTCTATAGCCTTGAAAAGCAGCAGACTCACAACCATTATTGCTGTGAAAACAACAGTTTAGAAGCCACTGAAGGGAGAGAACAAGGTTTGGAGCTGTTCAAGAAGTCCCATCCCCAGAGCATTGTCATTATTTGACCTACTTGGAAGCATCCAGGAGAAGTCTCATACACAGGGCTTCTTTCCATTGGACTAATTCAGAGCTCCACTAATGGGAAGAGACTTATTTCCAGGGTTTTTTATTTTTATTTTTTTTGAAAAACAACAAATACCAACTGTTTAACACTGCAGCTGCCTGAGGCATAATCCCAGGTAGGGCAAACAAGAGCCTGACCGAAAAACAAAAAGAGGATCTATGGAGTGAGATATCCCTAGGGCACTTCAAATAGCTCTAACATATTTCTGAGGATATAGAGGGCTGGGTATATGCCAAGGAAAGACCAGAGGAGGCCCGAATATCTCACTTCTAGCTGACATTGAGACCCTGCATACACAAGAAGTGAAGGTTAAGTCAGAAATGTAAACTGCAGGAGTGTTAAAAGTATGCCTTAACACAGGCACACAATCCTGTGTGGAAGACTTATTTGTTCAAGTCATTTTTGGAAATCTCTGTCCAATTAACTGACTACTAAACTAACCAAGCACAGATGTCATTGGCCACAAATGATAGACTTTATGAAATTAATCCTACAGAGTTACTGAACACAAGATAGGAAGAACAACTACAAATTTGGGGGGAAGGATCAGACTTCCAGAGTCATCACATATTACTCAAAATGTCATCTCAAAGAAAATAAAATTGAAGACATACAAAGAAACAACAACAAAGCAGCTAGGAGAAACTGTCCCTATGGAAAACCAGAAGTCAAATTTAGCACAGAATAATGCAAATCAACTGTTATAAATTTGTTAAAAAACTAGAGAAAACCATGTCTAAATAACTAAAGAAAGTAGGGGAACTATGCTCATCAAATAGTGAATATCAATGCAAAAATACATAATTTGTATATAATTATTTTATTATAATATATATACTATATAATTACATATATAAATATAAATTCTACATTTGCAACATACAATAACTGAAATGACTAATACACTAAAGAGGTTCAGCAGGAACTCTGAGTTGGCAGAATCAGCAAACTTGAGGAAAAGTCAATTCAGAGAATCCAACATAAGCCACAGAAAGAAAAAGAATGAAGAAAAATTCACAGAGCCTCAGAGAAATAGACAATACCATCAAACATAGCAATATATGCATAATAGGAGTCTCAGAGGAAAGGAGAGAAAGGGGCAGATATAATATTTGTAGAGATAATGGCCAAAAACTTGGCAAGTTTTAAGATTTTTAAGATTTAAAAAAGACTGAAGATATTTCATTATCAATTAAAAGCTAGATGTGAAAGTGAGAGTGACTCCTAACTAAGATATAAAATGTGTCTGATTTACTGAAGCAGGAGGAAAGAATGATCTAAGGACAAGGTCCAGTACTTATCATGAGATTTGATCATTCCTTACCAAGAAAATTATGCTATTCCAAGGTCAAGGCATGATGGGAAATTAGTAGAACACTGGGATTTGGAATGTGGATGTCAGGGTGTTATAATAATAAATCTGCTGGATTTTCCTGGGTTGGAGAAGCAACCCACACCTATCCATTAAAAGCAACTAATTTCCACTTATTGATGATAATATGTAACTAATTTACTATTGTTTACCTCAAATTATTATTTTGACAGAGTCTTGAAAAATACCTTCCTTCCTTAGTGCTACTATTGTAATATATTTTACATATATATATATATTAAAAATCTCACTATGTATTTTATTGTCTTTCTTACTGTTTTAAGCAATGAATATCCATTTCTACTATTGATATTTATTTCTTCTGGTGCTCCTCATTCCTCCCTCCCTCTAGTTTCATGCTTATATCTGGGATTATTTTATTTCTTTAGCTTGAAGACCATTGAACATCTTACCCTTTGTTGCTCTTTTGAGTATAATATTTTTATTTCAATTTGATTTTCAATGAAAACACTTGAAAGATACACAATTTGAGGTTGTCAGATTATTTCACACTTTAGAAATGTCACTTTATTATCATCTTACTTTCATTGTTTTTGTTGAAATTTAGATATCATGTCCCTTGTCGCTCCCTTGACAATACCTTACCCCTTGTTTCTCTTGCTGTTTTAATGTTTTCCTTATCTTTGATTTTCAGCAATTTGACCATGAGGTCCATAATTCATAGGTATTTATGTTCTGTTTTGTATTTTCTAAATTCTTGAATCTGGAGTTTGATGTCTTAAATGTGAATTGGAAAATTTCTGTCCATTATTTTTTTAAATATTGCTTCTGTACAGTTGTCTCTCTCCTCTATTATCGAGACTCTAGCTAACAGTTATGTTATATGGTTCAAAAAGGATGTAAATATAGAGTATTTCAAAAGAGTATTTGAAACTCTAAAAATATACCAAATGATTATTCTAGAAGTACAGAATATAATATCTGAAATTAAGGTGTATTTTATTGGTGTAATAAATAGCATAAGACAGCATTACTAAATTTCAGGATAGGTTAAGAAATACAGAGAAGTGTACAGAAAAAAGAACGAGAGAAAAGGGTTGTGTACAAGACATAGGTGGGACAGTTTGAAACCCAATTATATGCTGTTTTAAAAAGACACATTAAAATAAGGAAATACAACAGTTGAAACTACAGTGGTTAAAAAAGTTTATCATTTAAGCACTAACCAAAAGATATTTGGTTTGGCTATATTATTTAAAAAATGGAGACTTTAAATAATAAAAATATTACACATGATATTTGGTAATGATAAAATGTCAACCAACAACATATAAAACCTAAACTTTATGTACCTGATATTATAGTTTAGAAATACATGAAGCAAAATCTGACAGATCAAAAGATTCATATATCAGACATTCTTATAAATTATTTTAAACATTAAAACCAGTTGAGGGACTTCCCTAGTGGTACAGTGGTTAAGAATCCACCTGCCAATGCAAGGACACGGATTTGAGCCCTTGTTCGAAAGATCCCACATGCTGCAGAGCAGCTAAGCCCACGCACCACAACTACTGAGCCTGCACTCTAGAGCCTGAGAGCCACAACTACTGAATCTGCGTGCCACAGCTACTGAAGCCCATACGCCTAGAGCCCATGCTCTGCAACAAAAAGAAGCCATCACACTGAGAAGCCCGTACACCGAAACGAAGGGTAGCCTCCGCTAGCCGCAACTAGAGAAAGCCCGCACGCAGCGACAAAGACCCAAAGCAGCCAAAAATAAATAAATTAATAAATAAATTTATTTTTTAAAAAGTTGAAAATACATGTTATGTATACAATTCCTAAAAATAACACAAAATATATTTGCTCTTAAAAGTTTCTAAACATAAACCTAAGCTTCTGTGAGTTAGGAAGTATTTACCACTAAGAAACCACATGCACTTGGCATGTTTTTATTTCCATTTCAGGGATAGTTATTGCATATAGCACACATACAAGTCTTTTAATTGGTATGTGAGGTATTTAACCAAAGACATCTGAGCTCATTCTTCCTGATTTTCTTTTATAATCACTCCTATAGATACACATGCACTATAGAGGATTTTGGTACCTCCTAGTTTCACAAAGACTATCTTACTTTTAGCAGCTTCTAAACTTCAATATATTATTAATTCCTTCATTAGTCGTGTTGTAGTTGTTTTAATTTTATTACATAGTTTGAGATACTAGAATTTAGTATATTTTTAAATATATTTTCCTTTCAAGAAGGTTAACAATTATATATTTATGATAATATAGATATTACCATAACATTCTTTCTGATTCTATGCATATTCCATGACTTTTTCTGGCTATATGTACATACATATGTAAATATATTTTCATATATATAAACACATACATGTATTACTGTATATTATACATCATAGTGCCTAAGGGAATAACTCTAAAAGTAGCAATACTTAGGTTTGAATCCCAGCACAGCTCTTGTTCCTTTAACTATAGAATGAATATAATAGCAGTACCAACTCATGCATGTAACTGTGTAATAAAATAATCTAATACACATAATTGTTATTAAATTTTTACTGCTACCATACTATTCCTACGCACACAACACCCACACACACATCCATACCCATACACACATATAAATGCACATACATATATGCTGTTTATATATATATGTACACATATATTAATATATGCTGTTTTTATTCATAAAAATCTATTGGATAGATTAGGCATCATTTAAAAAATAAATGTAACTATTGTAATGATTAATAATCATTATGATTTTAAAAATATTACTTCAGAGATGTACTGGATTTAAAATTTGATTGGAATAATATTAAAAGATCTGAAGATAACTTATATAAAAGATAACTGTGCTTAATTAATAAATTCTTCAACATGTTAATAGTAATAAGCCCTGCAGACAAAACCGATATTCTTAAAAACAAAGAAAATTAGAGGTAATGAAAGGTAGAAACTCCATAAAACCCATCCCTAAGCATTCCCCCAAAGAATTTTCACCTGAAGTTTTCAAACTTTTTGAAAGGCTTTCTTCTACCACAGAAGACTGGGATTGACATATACACATTATTGATGCTAATGAGAACTTACTGTACAGCACAGGGAGCTCTGCTCAGTGCTCTGTGGTGACCTAAATGGGAAGGAAATCCAAAAAAGAGGGGATGTATGTATATGTACACCTGATTCACTTTGCTGTACAGCAGAAACTAACACAACATGGTAAAGCAACTATACTCCAATAAAAACTTTAAAAAAAAAGAATTTTCTACTCACAAGTTACTTTTTTTCCATTCCCTTCGTAAAAGAACATGCTACAAAACTCCATAAATTATAATAACCTATCACGATGTATTACATTCTTTAGCCATTACATGCCAATCATTTTATTTTTTCACACTTACCATTGTATACTAAAAAAATGACAGCTATAGAAACAGTAGAAGTACATTGTGATGCTACTCACGCTTTGCCCAGTTGTGAAGCAGTTATACTCCAATAAAGATCTATTAAACAATATTTCTTTTAAAATAAATAAAATTTACAAAAAGAAGAAATACATTGTAAAACAATTTCTATTCTAACAATGAATAAAACATCTTTTTTCATATTAAGGTCCGCAAACATGAGTTTGCCATTCTTTGTAATTACCATGACTGATCATCAATTTAGTAGATATCATACATGCATACTTTTTTACATTACCATGGATAAATTTTCCATGTTTTTATTGGAACCAATGTTTGTTTTCCTGTTTAGGACTGGAAGTATTCTATCTTTTTCCTTTTGATCATCATCAGTATTGAGCAAGTTAATATTTGTGTGATTTCTGTGTATTAAAATGTCTTTCAGCTCCAACTCCTCTTATTCTTACTCTTATAATTTTAATTCCAGTACGCTCTTTGGTCAAATTGTTCTAACTATCCAAATGTGTCACTCTCTTACAGTCTTTCTCTCTTCTATCTCATTTCCATTTCCTAGAGAGGGATGTGCATACTAAAAAGAGAAAACCTGAGACAATTCTTTTTTTTAACTTACATTCTTGCACACAGAACATTATATTCTTTATTCAGACAAAAGTAGCACTATTTATTTAAAATATCTTAAAATTTTATTTTAGCAGTATTTTAGAAAAGATGCTTAATTCAAGTTGAAAAGATAAGGAACTGTATCATATTGCCCCAGGATAGGGCACAAATTAACATATTTGATGAATTAATGTATGTAATTATAATTGATAAATGCCTTCAAAAGATAAAAATGATAATTGAAAAAATTCAAAAGGAAGTGTGAGAGACAAAAACATTCAAAGTAGAGTTTTCCCATTTTTAACAATGGCATTTGTAGACTGTATAGACATTCACAGTGATTACTATGAAGAATTATAATTATTTAAATGTTCAAGATGTTGTCTAAGAAGTTACTATATTTATTTATTATCTTATTTTAGATGTAGACTTTCTTAATTATGTGAACTGGACAATTTCTAGAGTTTCTCTCTTGGTTGTTGAGATTAACAGTAATCTTCACAAGAAAAAGACTCAAGTTTATTACTTCTGGCTCTTCTCCCATGGAATAATATCCTCAATGAGGACAGCTAAACTAGCACTCTCTCCCTCTCTCTCTCACTCTCTCTCTCTCTCTCTCTCTCTATATATATATATTTACACACACACATGGTGTATGTGTTCTCTGTTGTTTCACTATATTGCTTTATTCTCCTTTGAGATCATTAAAGGAAAGTAAAATCAAACTTTGGTTTCTCAATTACATATAAGGTCAGAATTCATTGTCTCAGAAATGAATCTGTTACACTTTGAAGGAATGATGTAGTAGAAGTTTGCCTTCTGGGTATAGGCTGTGTGTGGTTCCTTAATATTTTAATTTGAATTTGTATTGATCTCTTAACCCAACATCTTGCTTTAAATTCTTTTTTCTCAGATGCCATACAAATTACAGAAACATTTAGCTAATGCCTCGCTGATAGAAGATTACACATAAACCCTTGAAATGTATTCAAGTGCTTATTATAATGAGAGCAAAAATGATGCTATACATTGTGTGCTAATATATTATGTTTCATTTATGAACAGCACAAAAATTTTCTAATATAAAGAATTATTAGACACACTTTTTAAAAATTGAAGTATGGTTGATTTACAGTACTGTATTAATTTCAGGTATATAGGAACTCTTTTATTTCAATCATTTCATTACTGTTGATGTTTTTGCTGTTTTTAATGATAGGTCCTTATTAATAGATTTAGAGAATTATTCAGTGTGTGTGAAAACTTAAATCCATTTTAGTAGATTATTACCTCTGTTATTTGGCAATAGTTATAAGAATATCATCTATATTGCTTTTGCCAGAACATTCTCTATTGAAGAGTTATAAAATATGGCAGCTGTTCCATGCCCAGGTAGTACTGTTTTTGACACTCCACATCTTTCAACCACCTTTTAAACAAATATTATCTGGAATTTTCTTTGGATAACGTATTTTGAGTAACTAGTACAGTCAGAGATGTGGTTCAGTTGGTATTTATGCCAACACCCCCTCCCCAAAAGTGGACACTAAAGGCTTAGTCTAATAAGCTAATTTCATGCTCCTAATGGTTTGTTCAAAAATAGGCATAGGACCTAATTTTGGCCAATGATAAATGAAATTTTCTATGGATTTTGGCAAAGCAAGTTTCCTTGCCTTTTCCTCAGTTTCTACATGGATAGACTCTCATTCATCTCTTAGACTTGATTATTGAAAGCATAAAGGCTAAAAGTGGAATAGGGACTCTTACTAGCTCCACTTTGTGGGAAGTGGCTAAGGTCCAGACAGATTACTTATTTTATTTGGGCTCACACAGTTAGTAAACATCAGAACTGGGATAGGAAACCACACTGTCACATTGGTCTGTATTCACCACATCCTTCGAAGATAGATATTTATCACTCCCAATTTATAGATGAGAAAAACAAGAATCAGTGAGGTTAGAGCAATACTGACTTCAACTCATGGGTATTTTACCACGTCTTGTAAAAACATCTGTTGTAGAAGTGGTTTGCAGGGGCTCATCCACCTTAGTTATTCCCCTAATATGAGTTACTGCACTCTGCAATCCTTCTCAAAAATTCAAAAATTTATGTCCACTTCAAAATGTGGCCCATCTATACATACGCCAGGGCATCCATTGTGCATACACATTGTGCATACATATACACAAACACAAATGCAATTACACACACAGAGCACACACACAAACAAGTCTGAAAGTACACCTATTTTGCAACCACAAAGAAAGAGCAGGTGTGTGGATGTAGACATATAATTGTATGCTGATCAGAGAAGGCAGAGCAGAAACCAAGAATATGCTTGTCATTGATGAAAATATTTGAGAAGATGGACCAAACCTTGCCTGAGCCAGCTTTGCCTCTGGATTTTTCAATTATGAGGCACAAAACTTCCTCTTACTATCTAACAGACAATGAGATGGATTTTGTGTCAGTTAAAAGAAGATTCATAAAAGATATGTTATTGCTCAGAGCTTTTTGTTTTTTGGAAAGACTAATGATAATAGTACCATTATCTGCATGAACAAGTAATGCAGGAGATGGAATCACAGGTAACAATAATTTTATCTTTTTAAAATTTGAAACCAGAGTTGACTCCATTGGAAAGATTTGCAATGCTATATTCATAAGCTAAGAGAGTATATAATATCCAGACTCTAAATTCTTGGGAGACTACTCCATGTGGTCACTAATATTGATTTTTATCTTTGGAAAATTTTTCACTCATCAACGGCCCTGTCCATATTTCTGTTTAGGCCTTCACAATATCAACTTTGAAAATTGCAATAGTTTTCTAACTATTTTTCTTTATTATATTTTTATTTTTTACTTTTTTTTTGGCTGCATTGGGTCTTCTTTGCTGCGTGCGGGCTTTCTTTAGTTGCGACAAGTGAGGTCTACTCTTTGTTGCGGTGTGTGGGCTTCTCATTGCAGTGGCTTCTCCTTGTTGCAAAGCATGGGCTCTAGGCACGTGGACTTCAGTAGTTGTGGCACGTGGGCTCAGTAGTTGTGGCTCCTGGCCCTAGAGCACAGGCTCAGTAGTTGTGGCGCACGGGCTTAGTTGCTCCACGGCATGTGGGATCTTCCAGGACCAGGGCCTGAACCCGTGTCCCCTGCATTGGCAGGTGGATTCTTAACCACTGCACTACCAGAGAAGCCCTTTCTAACTATTATTAACTAATAGTTTTCTATTATTAACTAATAGTTTCTATTTAACTTTTCTAACTCTGAAAGAGTGAGAGTGAAAGAGATGCAGATATAGGTCTCCAATTATTTTCTGTTTCTCTGGAGAATCCAGACTAATACATTGGTTATTATGGCTAAAAGCCAATATAGGTATGGATAAATTTCTAACAGGTGAATGCAGGCACATGAGCCTACATGTTCCTGTTTGTCACTTGGAAGGCACCTAGTCAAAGACACAGTACCATCTGCATTAGTTCCAACCCGATGGGGTTCCTATCTGCTCTGAGAAATGTTTACTTATGCACTAGTCTGCAGGAGTAAGTGGGTCTACATGACTGCAACAACTTGGCATATGCCAGGGTTTCAGAGGAGGCCTTTGAAAAGACTCCTAAGCTCCAAATGTAATGTAACAGGTATGTTAGACCCTCAGCTGTGATCTGAGCATGATTCCAATTGTGGCAGTGATATCAGTGTTGGTGGTCTGTATACAAATTTGTGACTCAGTAGGCGCTTCTATCTCTCTGAATGCATGAACTGGTTTAAATCTACACTAGAAATTGAAACTTGGTATCACAGACTCAAATACTCTGAATTGAAAGCTAAAATTAGGACACAGAAAAAGATAATGTCTGCATTTTGTAATACTTTAACCCAGAAGAATACTCTTGTTCTGTTTTGTGTGTGTATCCTCAGGTTGGATCAAAGCCCCAGATTAACTGATGGTACATATAAAAGGCACACTTTTTTCTAAAAGGGATAAATAGTATTACAGTATTACATGTGTGTTAAACATATTTTGTATGTACAGGTGTCCAATACGTAACCACAAGTCACATATGACAATCGAGTAATTGAAGACTGGCTAGTAAAGCCACTTTTTAAGTTTTATATATTTAACAATACACTTATTTATATTTCATATATTTAAATTAATTGAAGTCTAAATGCCAATAGCCATGTGGCTAGCGACTACCAACTCTAAGTACCTAAGTGGATAGAATATCTCTAAATAACTAAATTCTAAGTTCTACATTAGCATAACGTACCATTTCACAATTAGTATTTCCATTTTTATTTTCATTTCAGGTTCAAGAGTTTAGTAATTTTTCTTATGTTTCATTTATAATTAATAGATGATTTAGCAATATATTATGGCATTTATGTATTATAATATTTTTGTCTTTATAATGTTATTTTACTATTTATAGCGTTCTTTGCAGATCATTAAATGCACCACAAGTCATGATAACTTTAACCTTTATTCTGAAAAAGGTGAAGAGCTGTTAAATAGTTGTTCAGCAGGCAGTGATATAGCCAGATGTATTTTATTAGACATGTCATTTTGACAGTTGTATTATTGGACTAGGATAAGGATGGAGTCAGAGAAACTAGTTAGCAAGCTGCATCTCTCTCTCCCTCTCTCTCTCTCTCTCTCTCTATGTATGTATATATATATAGAGACAGAGGGTGAGACACAGAAAGAGACACAGAAAGAGGGATTGACTCACAGGATTATACAGTCTGAAACGTCTAAGATCCGCAGTCATCAAAGTAGAGATTCAGGAAAGCCAGTGGTATAGCTCCAGTCTGAATCCAAAGGCAGGAGAACCAGGAGAGCTGACAGTGTTAGTTTCAAGTCCAAACCCTGAGATCCAGGACTGAGGATAGTATAAGCTCCACTCAGAGTCCGTGTTATTTAGGATAAGCTTATTTATACTACATTAATAAACAAGCTCACAAATTTCAAAATCAAGTTTATTTCACTCATTGCATGTCTTCAGTGGGGTTCTGTCATCATGGACATTTAAGAGTTCTGTCTAATAGAGATGTTGATCAGAGCAGCAGGGAAAAAGAGCATGGCATACCATGCTTTGGGATCTAAAAGTTCTGCCCAGAAGGGCATACATAACTTTGGTTCACTTTTCATTGATCCTAGTGAGTAACAGGTCCATGCCTGAGTTTTGGTTGCAGAGAGATGAAGCTTAATATTTACATAGAGTGAGAGTGCCAATAATTTTAAATACGATTAGTGAAAAACACAATCATTTCCTCGTTAATCCTATAAAGCACCTAATCATTTCATTTTGTTTTGCTCACTTCTGTAATTCAAGTCCTCCATGATCCCTTATTATATATCTTTTATCAGTGTTTTGTCCTGCCTACTCTTCTCTGTCTTGTTTTCAAGTTAGCTTTTATTTCTACTATAAAATATTTCTCTCAATTTTTTTGAGCTCTATCAGCTTAAATTCATTTTGCCACATAATTTCTGAGCCCTTAGGTCTATATGTTGAGTTCATATTTTTAAATGGGTGATATGCTAGTTTTGTAAATATGGTCACAAATTTTTTTGTAACTCCTCCCTTCAAGAGGTGGGCCCTGATTCCTCTCCTTTTGAGGCTGAACTTAGTGACTTCCTTTTAAGAAATAAAATAAAGTGGAAGTGAAGTGATGGCATACAGCTTCAAAAACTAGGTCATAACAAGGCATTATGACTGCCTTTCTCTCTCTCTCTTTCTCCTTCATCACTTGCTCTGGGGAAAGCCGCTACCATTTTCTTAGCAGCTCTATGGGAAGTCCTCATGGCAAAGAACTGAGATATCCTGACCTCAGCCACCTGAATAAAGAGGGAGGTGGATCCTTCAGCTGCTGTCAAGCCTTCAGATGACTGCACCATCGGCAGACATATTAATGACAACTTCCTGAAAGGCCCTCAGTCAGAACCACCCAGCTAAGCTTTTCCTGAATACCTAACCCACATAAACTGTGAGATAACAAATGTTTGTCATTTGAAACTACTAATTAATTTCTTAAGCCACAATAGGTAACTAATACAGATTATTACTTTGATACTTTTTTTTCGAATTCTTGTGAAAATTTTAATGATTTTCACCAGCTGCATTTGACAATGACAACATTTGGAGGGTTTACTTTCTGTTTTATGTTTATTTTTTCCATCAGTTTGCTTATTTTTTAATTTTGATTTTTTAAAATTAACAACTAATTTTGAATGAGGCTGGTAATCCCTGGCCATTTTGTTCATGCTAGAAATAATTATCTCTGGTTTACAATAAGTTTACAATATGAGCATCTAAATTACTTTGCATTTTACTGCTCTACAGAGATTAAAGCTTCATTTCTTCCCACAATATAGAGTCTTCCCCCTTCAACATGTTTTAGTAACATATTGCATGTTTGTGTAAATTCTAGTGCTATGATGTTCAACTTATTAATCAAATTCCTTTGGAAGAATATTTTTGCATTTCTAAATTTTTCTGAGCATCCATTGCCATACTGTGTTTCCATTCTTGTTATAAACAATGGACTGGTACCATTTTTGAAAAAAACTGTCTTGGTCTGAGGCTGGCACTACAATCATCTTTTCTAAACACCTTTTCTCCCCTCTGTTTGACTTTCACTGTACGTAGCAGCCTTTCCTGTCCCTATTTGGAGTTACAGAAGCTCTTATTTGTGTGGAAAATGGCCATTGCTCTTTTGGTTCTATTTCTCTTTGTTGTTGTGACGTGAGTTCTGAGCAGGAAGAAAGCAGTTCTATTTTAGCTCAGACATATTAATACCAGAAGCTTTCCAGTTTTAAGAAACTCCTTATGAACATATAGATGTTAAGCTCCAATAACCATATACACTTACATAATTAACCACTTTAATCAGGAGTCTCCTTTCTTTTCCTTATTTGTTTCCATCCAATTCAAAAATTGACTGAAGTTCTATTCCACAATGGAAGAATAGCCAGCTATTAATTTAACAATGAATAGTAAGTTTGAGAAGATTGAATGAATCATTTTATTCTTTTATTTTACCCATCTCAAGACTAATCAAATTGTAGAGTTTTGCACTGGAAGAAACCTTGGGTAACTTCAGTCCCTTTCTCTCTCTCTCAGTCTCTTTATTAAGCTCCTTTAGAGCATCTTTATTTTAGCAATGAGTGCATTGCCATATTTCCTAAATACAAAATGAAATTGTCCAAATTTTTTAAAAAAGATACAAGAAATCTCTGTTAATACTATTATTATTTTATCCTTAGTACATATAAGAATTGTCAAAATGACAATTACCTCTCAAATGTGTCAGAATACAGCAACTATTAGTAATAAAAATGGCACATATATATTTATTAGTCATGCGCCTACCCCAATTCTAAATGTTTTAGGTTAGCATTCAGTTTTTGCAATCATCTTATGTGATAAGCACAAATATTATCACCATTATACAAATTGGGAAATTGATGCCCAGTGATTTACCCTAAGTCACATAGTTAATAACTGGCAGAGCTAGAATTAAATTAGGCAATCTAATTCCAAAATTCATACTTTCAAATACTGCTCTTTTTTCTCTGTAAGCATCAGGCTAAATGCTTTAAAGGAAACATGGACTCTCATCAGTTACAGTGGAACTGCATTTTACAGATAAGGCAACTAAACTTCAGAGAGGCTAAGTAACATATTTATAGTTACACAATTTGGAAGTGAAACATTTCATATTCTAACCGAATCTCATGTTCTGTTGTTCTTACTGCCTCTAGACAGACTGATGTCCATACCTACTTTGTAAATGGATTGTTTGAATATTTGGATGTAGCTTGCTCAAATCTAAGGAATAATTTATATTTTTGATTAGCTGGCCCAGATTTTTATTTTGAGAAGGAACAGAGAAAGGACTGTATCATCCTGTCCATATAACACTATTAAGTGCTAATGATAAAATAAAATGTTTGTTAGAGATTTCAACATTTGTGCACACTGCATTGCCACATATATTTTTTAACATATGTAATATATCTGCCTTGTGAAATGGAACACAACAAATATTAATAATTTTATTTAGAAGATTATATTTTTTTCTTAGATTCTTAAAATAGTCCCTTTGATTAAATCTCAGAAGTATTGAACTCTCACTTCTTCAACAGTATAATTAAGAGTGTTTGATCAACAGTAAAATTAGGAATTTTTTTAGGCATTAAATGAGAGAGACCAAACAACCTTTTTACAAGAGAGAAAAAAAGGAAAAAAAAAAATCACCATTTTCACTTTCTGTGAGAAATTTTCTAGCAATAATTATTTTCTGACTTAATAGTTACAATGGCAGGTCCTAAAATATGCTTAAAAACCACTTAAACATTTCACAGCTGTATGAAAACTTCATGGCTCACTATGGACATCTAAATTAGAAGAATATAACATAGTTCCTATTTTTCATTCTAGCCAGACACATGGGTTTAGCAGATGCAAAAGAATTGAAATAATGTTTCATATATCTGTAAAACAAAACAAAACAAAAAATTGGACACTTGACTAATCAATAGGATTCCCCTTATTTAAAATATACCAAAATGTCATCTTTGCTAAGGTTTAGAAATGAAAATATATTAAACAAAAATAACTTTATTAGTTATGAAATTTAATGTGATAATCTGATTTAAATGTGACCAATCATTGTGATTTCCAAAGAATATTTTTAGGAGGTAAGAACTACAATGATCATACTTAATGAACCACATTTTTACTGAGAGTTGTACTTTTATCATAATCTCTTTACCACTGTTACAGTCTTCTCTTTAAAATGATAATTAGGTGTCAATACACAGCATTCCATTATGGAAATAAAAATGATGGGTTTTTTGAGTTTTTTCCCATGAAAGAGTTTTTATATTTGTATGCAAGCTTTAGTAATCATGATTCATATTTAACTATTAATTTTTTAAAAAAAATTCAGGCTTGATATTCATGAGAATGACTTTTATAATATATTTTCAAAGAAAATCTTATCTTAGAATAACTTTTCTGCCTCTAATATTATGCTACTCTATACTATTTTTTTGAATTTTTGAATTTTATTTTATTTATTTATTTTTTATACAGCAGCTTCTTATTACTTATCTATTTTATACATGTCAAACCCAATCTCCCAATCCATCCCACCACCACCCCCCATCCGCCCACTTCCCCCCCCCTTGGTGTCCATACATTTGTTCTCTACATCTGTGTCTCTATTTCTGCCTTGCAAACCATCTGTACCATTTTTCTAGATTCCACATATATGTGTTAATATATGATATTTGTTTTTGACTTAACTTCACTCTTTATGACAGTCTCTAGATCCGTCCATGTCTCTACAAATGACCCAGTTTTGTTCCTTTTAATGGCTGAGTAATATGCCATTGTATATATGTACCACATCTTCTTTATCCATTCCTCTGTTGATGGGCATTTAGGTTGCTTCCATGACCTGGCTCTCATAAATACTGCTGCAATGAACACTGAGGTGCATGTGTCTTTTTGAATTATGGTTTTCTCTGGGTGCATGCCCAGTACCCTATACTATTTTCATTTTATGTATAAATGATCCAGGTAGTAGGGGAGAAAGTCATTCCAATCTATCCAAGAATATCTTGACATGCAGTGAATAGAACAAGGAAGGGGGAGTTCTTGGTACAGGTGAGCCTGCATTTCCCCCCACCCCCAGATGCAATGATATACTTTTCTTTGCCAGATGATCTGCCAGATGACTGCTTTATCTGTTGGCACTTTGGAATTCAAGCTCTCAGTGAGTTGCTCCTTTCCAACTAATCACTGTCACTGAGAATGGCACATTACCAAAAGTATGATTCAAGTCATAGCTGGGAAAGATTAAGGTACAGCAACAACTGGGAACTCTAGGAGACTCTGGAGATAGAGAAGGTTAATTGGAAATGCTTAAATTAATGTTCATTAATTTAATAAACTGAAGCACCTTCATTGTTAAAAGTAGATTGCATTACTTTTCTTTCACTTAATAATGCCTGTTATTCATTTGAGAAGATTCATTTTAGATATGGAAATGAATAAATATATAGAACTTAAAAAAAAAGTGAGAGATAGTTTCCAAAGTAACCTTTGAACTCCTTTCTAATTCTAGAATAAATAATTCATATCTATTTGAAAACTGGAACCCATACTATATTATTAAAGTGTGTTTTCAGAGTCTAATTATTTTACAGTGTTAAACACATAACAATTATTAGCAATACTGCACATTCCCAAAATGTGCTCTCTACAACACTTTTTGTAAAACAAGTTTCTGGGGTCATAAATTTGGGAAACACTAAAATAATAGCTTTCTTATAAAGATTCATATTGCTCATTAGCATTCACATAAACTATATTTAACTCTAAATTTCTCAACCTTTCACCACTGAATATGTTTTCCAAGTAACACCTACTAAGAGATAATGAAAACACAATTTGACAAAAGCTGGCTTTAGATTATTCAAGGTAACTCAAATATTCTATCCTTGTTTTTGTTTTTGTTTTTTAAGATAAATCTCTTCAGAGAACAGTAGAGGGAACAAAACAAAACATTTAAAACTATAAAATTTTGACTCATTTTAACATAAAAAAAGGACAAGATATTTAGATTGGCAGCATTAAAACTTTGTATAGGTTATGTATGTTTTGTTTTCATTTTAATCAAATTAAGACAGATATGTAAAAAATCTTATTAACCATTCAACTTATTAAAAATATTTAATTTATATTTGGAATCAAGACCAGCTAATTACATTTTGGTTTGTTTTGTTTGTATTTTATCATTTGATATTTTCATTGTCCAACCCCTTTAGGTTTACTCCCTAGACATTCAATTGATACTGGGTCACCATAAGAAAAAAGATTCATGTCAAGATTAATTGAGGCATAATTTCAGCAAATCCAGGGTTATAAATGCATTTTTCTGTCTTTACTTGAATATCTTTGAAGTTTGGATTTTGTATAAATAGTGCCAAATAAAAAATGATTTATAAGTTCCCCCAGGTGTCCCAAACTCACTTATTGAATTATTCATCTTCAGATCACATATGTGAAGTTTCACAGCACATTAAATATCCCTATATGTACATGCTTATTTCTCACTCCTTAAATTCTCATTTTTATTTTCTGCTATTTTGTATATTCCTGTGGTAATAAATACATTTTTAATCATAGATGAATAGATGCTTTGACATCAGAATAGGAAAACCCTCATATCTTTGTTTTTAATTTCCATTAGTATTTTTATTTTTAGATATATATTTTCCATATCAATTTTAGGATCAAATTGAGAAGGTTCAAAATATCCTGTTTGGATTTTGATTGAAATATCATTGCATTTATCAATTAGTTTGGGCAAAATTTATCACTTAACAGTACTGAAATAGTCACAGAACTGAAAGGATCCGTAGGCATGATAGCAATCCTTTTTATTCAGATCTACTTTACATCTTTCTGTGGAGTTTGTCTGAAGAAACTGTGATTCAGATAATTCTGAGTTTCTTCAGGTTCTGATTGTTATTATAAATGAATTATACTTTCCTATTATATACCTTTTGTTTATTTCTGATATAAAGGAAATCTATTGATTTTACTGTATTTTATCTTTCATTCATGAATATTTTATTCATATGAAGGCTAGAAATCCATATAAATTATGACATAATAGCTTGCCAATTGATTTTCTAGTAAATAATTAAATATTAATATCAATCTTTATAAATCCTCTTCTTTCCCAATAGTTAATACATTTTAATTATTTTCCTTATTTTATTGTTTTGTGACGGTTCTCCACATAGAATTGAAAGGTTAGAGATAAAATTAATTATCCTTGTTCTGGTCCAGATTCTATGGTCACTAATTTAATGCATCATCAGTAAGAATGATGTTTGCTTTAGATTTGGACTATCTAATCTTTAGTGTAGTGAGAAATTTCTTCTTCCTCTTCCTAATTTCCTAAAGTTTTAAATAACAATAGAAGCTTAATTATATCAAATGATTTTTGGTAGTAAAAAGCATTGTTTATTTTTCCCTACTCAGTCCAGCATTTTAGTAAATTAT
The DNA here is from genome assembly GCF_949987535.1 of Balaenoptera acutorostrata. Classification (NCBI taxonomy): domain Eukaryota; kingdom Metazoa; phylum Chordata; class Mammalia; order Artiodactyla; family Balaenopteridae; genus Balaenoptera; species Balaenoptera acutorostrata. Next base: position 77,079,201 of record NC_080072.1, read on the forward strand.
ATTGGTGCATTTTCTATGTTGAAACATCCTTGGGTGTCTAAGTCTTATTTGCTCAAGGAATTTGGGTTATGTTATATTATAAATTTGAGTTTGAGTTCTGTTAGCCTCATAAAGACATTTGATAGTTGCTTGTATTTTCAGTTATCTGCTCTCTTTGTGTAAATAAGAAATAACAAGTCCGACAAATCTTGATACAACTCACATAAAAGAGTTCTGTTTCAGAAGCTAGATCATTAATTTTCTCTGTTTATTGTATATTTGTGTTTTATATTTATATTTAAGTCAATGTGGCATTTTGTGTGCTCCTAAGAAAATGTCCATTTCATCTTTATTTTAATATTTATCTTAATAGAAATGCTATTTAGAAATAACTTCTTTATGTGGTTATATTCCTCTTTTTAATAAAGACGATTTGCACCTTGTCTTATCTTTATATTTGTGGTAGGACTGCCAATTATTTGAAGTAGTCAATGGAGTTTTGTCTAATCGATCAACTCTATTTTCTTTGTTTTGTTGTACTATTAAATTTACTTCTGCTTTATGTTTATAATCCTCCCTAATTTAGAGTCTTTTAAAAATTTTTAAACTTTGCTATTTTCTTCAGTCTTTTTGTTTTTGGTTTTTTTTTTTTTTTAAACAATTTTTTTTTACTAGCAGCCTTTTATTTATTTTTTTTTTTTTTAATTTTATTTATTTATTTATTTATTTTTGGCTGTGCTGGGTCTTCGGTTCGTGCGAGGGCTTTCTCTAGTTGCGGCAAGTGGGGGCCACTCTTCATCGCGGTGCGGGGACCGCTCTTCATCGCGGTGAGCGGGCCTTTCACTATCGTGGCCCCTCCCGTTGCGGGGCACAGGCTCCAGACGTGCAGGCTCAGCAGCTGTGGCTCAAGGGCCCAGCTGCTCCGTGGCATGTGGGATCTTCCCAGACCAGGGCTCGAACCCGTGTCTCCTGCATTAGCAGGCAGATTCTCAACCACTGCGCCACCAGGGAAGCCCTGTTTTTGGTTTTATTGTTGTTTGTTTTTTAATAAAGCCTTTTAAGGTTATGATTTTTCCTCTCTGTATTTAGAAATTTCTGTAGGTTTTTGCTTATATACTTTCATTGTGGCCAGGGTTATTTTGTAACAACTAGTATTAATTTATATATTTTATATATAGTTTTTATTGTTGTGGTTTAGAATTGTGTATTTTAAGTATGGTCGAGCCTTTACATATTTTTCCACATTTGAACTGATGTCTTCTGAAAGAGAATGTCAGTTACTTCTTAGGTTTTACATCAGTTTTTGAATTATGTATTTTGAAATTAAATTATAAGGAATATTAATGTTATTATTATTATTATTAATGTTTATTATGTTTGTTATGGATTTTTTTATCGGTGTGAAATAACCCACTTTGCTCTTTCTTATAAAAAAAATTAATTCTGCATCATTTGACAGTATCATTGTTTCACTGGAATTTACATTGTTACCATTTTCTCTTCTATTTTCAAACTTGCAGTGATATTTTTATTGTAGAAATACTTCCTTAAAGAGCACAGAGCTGATATAAATGTGTCTAATAATATAATATAATTTTAAAATATACATACATATTTACATGCAGATATTATCAGAATTTCTATGATCTTTATTTTTTTATTTTTTAACATTTTTATTGGAGTATAAGTGCTTTCCAAAGGTGTGTTAGTTTCTGCTTTATAACAAAGTGAATCAGTTATACATATACATATGTTCCCATATCTCTTCCCTCTTGCATCTCCCTCCCTCCCACCTTCCATATCCCACACCTCTAGGTGGTCACAAAGCACCGAGCTGATCTTCCTGTGCTATGCGGCTGCTTCCCACTAGCTAGCAATTTTACATTTGGTAATGTATATATGTCCATGCCACTCTCTCACTTTGTCACAGCTTACCCTTCCCCCTCCACATATCCCCAAGTTCATTCTCTAGTAGGTCTGTGTCTTTATTCCCGTCGTGCCGCTAGGTTCTTAATGATCTTTTTTTTTTTTTCTCTTAGATTCCATATATATGTGTTAGCATACATTATTTATTTTTCTCTTTCTGACTTACTTCACTCTGTATGACAGACTCTAGGTCCATCCACCTCACTACAAACAACTCAGTTTCGTTTCTTTTTATGGCTGAGTAATATTCCACTGTATATATGGGCCACATCTTCTTTATCCATTCATCTGTTGATGGACACTTAGGTTGTTTCCATGTCCTGGCTATTGTAAATAGAGTTGCAATGAATATTATGGTACATGACTCTTTTTGAATTATGGTTTTCTCAGGGTATATGCCCTGTAGTGGGATTGCTGGGTCATACGGTAGTTCTATTTGTAGTTTTTTAAGGAACCTCCATACTGTTCTCCATAGTGGCTGTATCAATTTACATTCCTACCAACAGTGCAAGAGGGTTGCCTTTTCTCCACACCCTCTCCAGCATTTGTTGTTTGTAGATTTTTTGATGATGGCCATTCTGACTGGTGTGAGGTGATACCTCATTGTAGTTTTGATTTCCATTTCTCTAATGATTAGTGATGTTGAGCATCCTTTCATGTGTTTGTTGGCAATCTGTATATCTTCTTTGGAGAAATGTCTATTTAGGTCTTCTGCCCATTTTTGGATTGGGTTGTTTGTTTTTTTGATATTCAGCTGCATGAGCTGCTTGTAAGTTTTGGAGATTAACCCTTTGTTGCTTCATTTGAAAATATTTTCTCCCATTCTGAGGGTTGTCTTTTCGTCTTGTTTATGGTTTCCTTTGCTGTGCAAAAGCTTTTAAGTTTCATTACGTCCCATTTGTTTATTTTTGTTTTTATTTCCATTTCTCTAGGAGGTGGGTCAAAAAGGATCTTGCTGTGATTTATGCCATAGAGTGTTCTGCCTATGTTTTCTTCTAAGAGTTTGATAGCGTCTGGCCTTACATTTAGGTCTTTAATCAATTTTGAGTTAATTTTTTGTGTATGCTCTTAAGGAGTGTTCTAATTTCAAACTTTTACATGTACCTGTCCAGTTTTCCCAGCACCACTTATTGAAGAGGCTGTGTTTTCTCCACTGTATATTCTTGCCTCCTTTATCAAATATAAGGTGACCATGTGTGCGTGGGTTTATCTCTGGGCTTTCTATCTTGTTCCATTGATCTATATTTCAGTTTTTGTGTCAGTACCATACTGTCCTGATTACTGTAGCTTTGTAGTATAGTCTGAAGTCAGGGAGCCTGATTCCTCCAGCTCCATTTTTCGTTCTCAAGATTGCTTTGGCTATCTGGGGTCTTTTGCGTTTCCATACAAATTGTGAAATTTTTTGTTCTAGTTCTGTGAAAAATGTCAGTGGTAGTTTGATAGGGATTACATTGAATCTGTAGATTGCTTTGGATAGTAGAGTCGTTTTCACAATGTTGATTCTTCCAATCCAAGAACATGGTATATCTCTCCATCTATTTGTATCATCTTTAATTTATTTCATCAGTGTCTTATAATTTTCTGCATACAGGTCTTTTGTCTCCTTAGGGAGGTTTATTCCTAGATATTTTATTCTTTTCATTGCAATGGTAAATGGGAGTGTTTTCTTAATTTAACTTTCAGATTTTTCATCATTAGTGTATAGGAATGCAAGAGATTTCTGTGCATTAATTTTGTATCCTGCTACTTTACCAAATTCATTGAATAGCTCTAGGAGTTTTCTGGTAGCATCTTTAGGATTCACTATGTATAGTATAATGTCATCTGTAAACAGTGACAGCTTTACTTCTTCTTTTAAGATTTGGATTCCTTTTATTTCTTTTTCTTGTCTGACTGCTGTGGCTAAAACTTCCAAACCTATGTTGAATAATAGTGGTGAGAGTGGGCAACCTTGTCTTGTTCCTGATCTTAGTGGAAATGGTTTCAGTTTTTCACCATTGAGGACAATGTTGGCTATGGGTTTGTCATATATGGCCTTTATTATGCTGAGGAAAGTTCCCTCTATGCCTACTTTCTGAAGGGTTTTTATCATAAATGAGTGTTGAATTTTGTCAAAAGCTTTCTGTGCATCGATTGAGATGATCATATGGTTTTTCTCCTTCAATTTGTTAATATAGTGTATCACATTGATTGATTTGTGTATATTGAAGAATCCTTGCATTCCTGGGATAAACCCCACTTGATCATGGTGCATGATCCTTTTAATGTGCTGTTGGATTCTGTTTGCTAGTATTTTGTTGAGGATTTTTGCATCTTTGTTCATCAGTGATATTGGCCTGGAGTTTTCTTTCTTTGTGACATCTTTGTCTGGTTTTGGTAGGAGGATGATTGTGGCCTCGTAGAATGAGTTTGGGAGTGTGCCTCCCTCTGTTATATTTTGGAAGAGTTTGAGAAGGATCAGTGTTAGCTCTTCTCTAAATGTTTGATAGAATTCGCCTGTGAAGCCATCTGGTCTTGGGCTTGTGTTTGTTGGAAGATTTTTCATCACAGTTTCAATTTCAGTGCTTGTGATTGGTCTGCTCATATTTTCTATTTCTTCCTGGTTCAGTCTCGGAAGGTTGTGCATTTCTAAGAATTTGTCCATTTCTTCCAGGTTGTCCATTTTATTGGCATTGAGTTCCTTGTAGTAATCTCTCATTATCCTTTGTTTTTCTGCAGTGTCGTTGTTACTTCTCCTTTTTCATTTCTAATTCTATTAATTGAGTCTTGTCCCTTTTTTTCTTGATGAGTCTGGTTTATGGTTTATCAATTTTGTTTATCTCCTCCCAGAACCAGCTTTTAGTTTTATTGATCTTTGCTATCATTTCCTTCATTTCTTTTTCATTCATTTCTGATCTGATCTTTATGATTTCTCTCCTCTGCTAACTTTGGACTTTTTTTGTTCTTCTTTCTCTAACTGCTTTAGGTGTAAGGTTAGGTTGTTTATTTGAGATGTTTCTTGTTTCTTAACGTAGGATTGTATTGCTATAAACTTCCCTCCTAGAACTACTTTGGCTGCATCCCATAGGTTTTGTGTTGTCGTGTTTTCATTGTCATTTGTTTCTAGGTACTTTTTGATTTCCTCTTTGATTTCTTCATTGATTTCTTGGTTATTAAGTAGTGTATTGTTTAGCCTCCATGCGTTTGTATTTTTTACAGATTTTTTCCTGTAATTGATATCTAGTCTCATAGCATTGCGGTCACAAAAGATACTTGATACGATTTCAAGTTTCTTACATTTACCGAGGCTTGACTTGTGACCCAAGATATGATCTATCCTGGAGAATGTTCCATGAGCACTTGAGAAGAATGTGTATTCTGTTGTTTTTGGGTGGAATGTCCTATAAATATCAATTAAGTCCATCTTGTTTAATGTATCATTTAAAGCTTGTGTTTCATTATTTATTTTCATTTAGGATGATCTGTCCATTGGTGAAAGTGCGGTGTTAAAGTCCCCTACTATGATTATGTTGCTATTGATTTCCCCTTTTATGGCTATTAGTATATGCCTTATGTATTGAGGTGCTCCTATGTGGGGTGCATAAATATTTACAATTGTTATATCTTCTTCTTGGATTGATCCCTTGATCATTATGTAGTTTTCTTCTTTGTCTCTTGTAATAGTCTTTATATTAAAGTCTATTTTGTGTGATTTGAGAATTGCTACTCCAGCTTTCTTTTGATTTCTTTTGATTTGTATGGAATATCTTTTTCCATCCCCTCACTTTCAGTCTGCATGTGTCCCTAGGTCTGAAGTGGGTCTCTTGTAGACAGCATATATACGGGTCTTGTTTTTGTATCCATTCAACCAATCTATGTATTTTAGTTGGAGCATTTAATCCATTTACTTTTAAGGTAATTATCAATAGGTATGTTCCTATTACCATTTTCTTAATTGTTATGGTTTTTTACTGTATATCTTTTCCTTCTCTTGTGTTTCCTGCCTAGAGAAGTTCCTTTAGCATTTGTTGTAAAGCTGGTTTGGTGGTGCTGAATTCTTTTAGCTT